>NC_139940.1:17544138-17546638 GCF_963454915.1 Gymnoscopelus microlampas
AATAGGCTTGTGAGGAGACGACTGGGTCCGTTGTCGGGGGCCTCGCTGGATGGAGAAAGTGGGAACAGCGAGGAAACGGGTCAACCCCTCCCATACCCTCTCTATGAGGAGATAATGGGGCAATTGAGCTGGAGGGGAAACAACAGATTCATCCACTCCCGGATCTATCTATCTGACCTTATACAAAGATGTTGCTTTTCCAGCAGCTGTACACTGCAAAATACTCTGATAGTGCAAAAATGGACCCTCATTAAAACTCTCAAGTTGAATTACTACGTGCATGCAGTGTTATCTCTCTCTCTCTCTCTCTCTCTCTCTCTCTCTCTCTCTCTCATGATCCTTTGCAATCCCCGTCATTGGGGAGTGAGTAAAACACCATGATTCCATGGCATGGCTATCAGATACTGGAGGTCCTGACTGTCCTTATCAGTGTGCCCTGCTCCCTCATAGAGAACAGAACCCAGGTTTCAGTGTGTCTGACAGCCCTGTTATTGGTGTCTGGCTGTGTCATGGGGTTTCTCGCCACGCACCACTGGCGGATGGAGAGGGTGATTTATACTTAGAAGCGCGACACCGGCGAGCAACTAAGTATAACGGCTCTTTAAGGTGCGTGGAAGGTGCCCTTGTACAAAGACAGTATGCGCTTATCGTGAGTGACTGTATGTGTGTGTGTGTGTGTGTGTGTGTGTGTGTGTGTGTGTGTGTGTGTGTGTGTGTGCGTGGGCGTGTGTGTGTGTGTGAGTCCTGGTATTTCTCCCAGCCTCTCCCATAGCTATCAGCTTATCAGACCTGTCCACTTTATTTGATGGTGGATCGGAGGGCCTGGCTCTGCAGAGGTACCCTCTCTCTGTCTGTCTCTCTCTCTCTCTCACACACACACACACACACACACACACACACACACACACACACACACACACACACACACACACACACACACACACACACACACACACACACACACACACACACACACACACACACACACACACACACACACACACACACACACACACAGATAAATGCAGTGCGAGTGCTTTATGAGAAAGTAGTCTGTGTGGGAATTCACCTTCCCACCTACTACATACATCAGCGGAGTGTTTGAGCAATTGCCCTTCATCTCCCTGCATGCATGCGCGCCCATGCACGCGCGCGTGCACGTGTGTGTGTGTGTGTGTGTGTGTGTGTGTGTGTGTGTGTGTGTGTGTGTGCTTCCAAGAAACTATGAGTATGCTGGATTATGTTACTGTACATTCTTTTATCCTTATGCACCCAGACTTCCCTTTTACCTCTCCTTGCACTGCCTGGCTGTGTCTGCCTGCCACACGCACCCACACACACACACACACACACACACACACACACACACACACACACACACACGCACACACACGCACTGACTCTCTCTGGCCTGTGTCTCCATTTGAATCATTTCAGAACTCAGGAGGATGTGATTTATGGCGCCCGATACATCATACATCAACACTGTAGATCTTCTTCCAAAAAATCTTTGAAAAAGTTTGAATAATTTAGACATTTTTAAACACAAATATTCTCTTTTGGGGGTCCCTGGCACAACACCTTTTTTGACGGGGGTCGGCGGCCTAATACGGTCCCTGACATGAAAGTGATTTAGAACCGCTGACTGACCTAATGCATGCCTTTACGAAGGTATGCTTCTCTCTCTTCTGAAGAGTCAGAAGAGTCAGATGAGGCTGATGGGCGGGGTTTACAGAGGCTAACGTTCCTTTGTAATTGAATGTTTCTCCGTCTTCAGCGTTGGATGTAGCCTTCTGTACACCATACAGAAATAAATCGTTGCTGTCGGGCAGAAACATCCTATCTCTATATTCTAACTTTTTGTGCTTTTTCGTAAATTAAGAACCTACTTGATCATACTGCAGCGTCACTCACAGCAAAGCATCAAAAGCAGCAGATCTGCTACTTTTGCCTTTTTTTTTTTTCAATCCTGAAAAGTCACAGTTTTGGACATATGAGGTTTCCACCCGACACAAACAAAATCCTACAATACTATGTCATCAAAACAAGCTGCATTATACAATCTCAGAAATAAGCCATACTAGTATCATTGAAAGGTGTTATTTTTACAGATAGATGTTTTCCCCCTTGACTAACTTCCACTTAAGCCACGCCCCTTAGGTATGATGAGCCTTTGTTATGCTGTAACTAGGCCTGCCAGTCCTAGTTACTTTGGTTACAACCCGCTATGTCAAGACTGTGGCTTGTGTATTGGTTGTGTTTAGGTCTCTCTGTGTGTGTGTGTGTGTGTGTGTGTGTGTGTGTGTGTGTGTGTGTGTGTGTGTGTGTGTGTGTGTGTGTGTGTGTGTGTGTGTGTGTGTGTGTGTGTGCACACGCGTGTGTGTGTGTGCGTTTGAGTGAGTATGACGCCCCAGGTGTTTGTTTAGTATCACTCGCTGTCATATCTAGAAAGCGTGTGCCCTCAGGTAGAGCTTCCTCACTGCATTCCACAGAGCTGCAC
>NC_139940.1:17551638-17581638 GCF_963454915.1 Gymnoscopelus microlampas
CTTGCCTATCATTGCAGTTAAGCTAAAAACTAAAATTGTCACTACCAAAACAGTCACTACCGAAACATTATGCTCAAGTTTCGGTAGTGACATCATTGTTTCGGTAGCGACAAAATTGGATGTTCATGCTTTTGAGACATTATTAAAGTAAGTTTTTCAAACATGTACATAATTGTAACATGTACAGTACATTCTATTTCATCATGTGGTTTTGCAGGGAGAGTTAAAACACCTAACATAATTTGGGGCAGAGGGAGACAGGCAAAGGAGATGGAGAGGTTTTGTTGGGCTTCCACACGAGCCAGCACCGAAGGTGATCAGACAGTAGTTATTAACTTGAAGAGCTTGAGCAAAGTTGCAGAAGACCTACGCTGTGACACACAGGCTAACGTCTCATGTATAGGAAGTCACTCCAACACACCACAAGTGCATCAGGGACTGGAGTCACATGGTGGTACCTGTGGCTCATGAAGACAGAGGACTATGAAAAAGGAATGCATGAGCATTCGATCTTCTCTACTATGAGAAGTAGAGGAGATCAGTGTCACAAAAGCTGTGATACAGAGATGTGGGCTAGAAGTGTATACACCACATATGTGTGTCTGTGTACACGACATATGGTACACTCACTATGTCTTATCGCCTTCCAAGAAACATGACCATCCTGCAATTTGAGTTCAATTATTTAGTTCCTGAAGGACAACAATCCAAACACCCAAAAACTTCGGTCGCAGCACAATTTACGGTACACTAATTTGACATAATAAGCCGTTATTACAAATAATGTGTTTCTTATTAGCAATAATGTTTTTTATTAGAAAGAAACAAACGTTGTTATACCCTTATTTTCCACTATTATCCCTTAGTTATGTTCTAATTAGAAATGAAACGTAACAAAAGGTGTTATTAGAAATGGTGTTCTCTGCTATTAGACAGAAACAAACAAACACAGTTATAAGCTAATTATGGAACATAATTCCTAGAGGCTAACAAAGCCTAATAAGACCTAACAAAGCCTAATAAGATGTTATTTCCACTTACTTGACCGTCACATTACAACCCCGCAACTACTAACTAGACGATGTGATGTAAGGCTACTAGTCTACTGTAAGGGTTTTGTTAGAACAAATGTGTTCTTTATTAGGCCTTTATTTAAAGATTGAAACTTTGACATCAGGGACCTTGTCATACTCTGCCATGTGGCATCCCCCAGTTTTAGGGACTCTTTAATTCTCTTTATGCATGCTTCTCCATGGCTCTATGATTGAGAATCTGTTTTGAGAAACATAACATTCTGTACCACTGTTAAGTTCTGCCCCGTTGACAAATCTAAAGACCCACCCTTTTCTCGTGGTTTTAGCTTAGTTTGAGGTTGCCCTCGAGTTTTCTCGAGTCCACTGAATGTATTTAATTTAATTTATTTGTAATACCTTACAGCGTTTTAATCAGTTGTTTGTTTTGTTTAGTTACTCTTAATAGTCTTGTGATTTACTGGTATGTGTTTTACATTTTAGTCTTGCTTTTGTGGATTTTACAATTTATTATGGTTATCGTGGGTTTCATTTGGCCATCCTCGATTGGAAAGAACTTTGGGTCAACTCCTATCGTTTCTTTATGCTCAAGTATGCTATATACTGTACATAAAGATTACTTGACTTGATGGTGACTTCCTGTGCATCCTGTACTTCCTGTGTGGTGATTAGCATTTTCCAAAGCTTATTTTTGTACTTCCTGGTTTGCAGCAAGATATATTTAAAGAAGGTAGGGTCATCTACGTCATTTTCGCTCTCATGCAATTCCTGCCAGCAGATTCGTCGCACCATGGGAGCCAGACTGCAGCCGTGAGTTCAGTGGAATGCATTGGAGTTAATGAGAGCCCGGTGGATAAGCTCATGAACACAATATATTTCTGAATGACTGAGACCTTTGTAAAGTAATTGCTTCTGGAAAATAAAAGAAGACATATCACACATTGTTTTCTGCTGTGTTGCTTTTCGATGTGTCCACTGTATAAGTGTATTGAGCTGTCTAAAGAGCACAAAGTAGGCGATACTGCCGAGACAGAAACCAGTGTTGCCATGTCCACTTATTATAAGCGACTTTGGGCTTATTTTTCTGTGAAGTTGCTTGTAAATATTGGTAGTTGCGGGTTGCGGTTTTATGGGCTTTTTTCTAAAGTGTAGTTGATTATTCGGACTTGGGCTTCACAATTTTAAAATTATTTTAACCAGTGGTTCTTAATTATGTTTATGTCATGGACCCTCAAATTAATATGTATTTGTCCCTAACCCCCATCTGAAAGTACCAGATTTGTGTTGTTAGTGTTTCAAAAATCCTCAATGTCACATTTTACTTCAAGATTTTAAAAAAAATAGCAGATCTACAAGCTCACAACGTTGTGAGCTTGTAGATCGGCTATTTTCAATGTATACAAGTATATAAGTAGGGGTCGAGGTAGGGTAGGGGGTCCCTGCTCCATCTCCCCATCCCCTGGCCCCCGGTGCTTCTTTTGGGCTTGTTTTCCTAGACCTAGTTGCTTATTTCCCTCTCACAATCTGGCAACACTGCCAGAGAGGATTTTTGTACAGTCTATGGACGATACATTCCACTGTTTAGATGCCTCAATACAATTATACAGCGTGCTAAAAAAATCCGAATTGATTGGATAAAAACCTGTGATATGTCTTCTTTTATATTCCTGAGCCAATTATCTGACAAAGGACATAATGGTTCAGAAATAGTGTTTGTTCACAAGCTGGTCCAGCTGTCTGCCATAGACTTCATAGTATTTCACCAAACTTCCTGTTCCAGTTTTGCCTCCCATGAGCATCAATGGCGTCTGCTATGCGAGCAATGGCATCGGCCCGCCCCCTAGGCTGTCCCTTCCTTGTTTTCTAATTTCCTTGGTTTGCAGTGGTGTAAAGTGACTAAGTACATTTACTCAAGTACTGTAATTAAGTAAAATGTTGAGGTACTTTTATTTTATCGAAGTATTTCCAGTTGTCTATACTTTTACTTCTACTTCACTACATCTCAGAGGCAAATATTGTACTTTTACTCCAGTACAATTATTTGAAGTTACTAGTCACTTTGCAGATTGTTACGGGTATGGTTAAGGGGAGACTGTATGTTTATGGGGAGACTGTGTATGCTGTTTTTCTCCCTGCTACACTCTGCCTGCTTCTCTGTTCACTCACTCTCAGGTCCAGCCCATTCACTCAACTCAACTCCGCCTCTCACCACCGGTTGGTCCTTCCCCTCATCACTCCACCAATCACCTCCATCGTCATCACATATAAAGCACCTGTGACGGCGGCCATCTTTCTCTTTCCCCATCATGCTTCCACCAGATCATTTGTTTGCTCCATGCACATGTCCTAACTAATTCACCTCCAGTCTCTTAAAGACTTGTTGACCTTTTTGCCAAACGTTTAGTACAGGGGGGGGGGGGGGGTAGTTTAGCTCTGGGGTACCCTGTACATATTGCATGTAGGTAATTCCCGTGTTTAATCCCACTAGTCTAGAGGTGAGTGCCACCCATTGTATTTTCCGTTTATTGTTGGAGTAGGAAGGATTTTTGTTTCTCTTGAGTTTACTACATTCTTTCCTTTGGCACCACCTGACCCTCCCTGTATTTGTTACTTGGCATTTATTTCTGTTCACTTCAGTTGGTTAATAAACAACTTTACTTTAACCTCATCCTATGTCTGTCTCAAGTATATAATCTGGGTATATGTTACCGTCCCTTCCTCCTGGACCACCATCTGGGACGTAACACAGATATAAATTATTACATTATAAAACATACATGAACCACTTTATACCTAGGCTATTTGAAAATAGCCGATCTACAAGCTCACAACGCGTTGCGGTGCGACACGTGAGCTTGTAGATCTGCTATTTTCAAACATTTGAGTACTTTTACTTTTGGTACTTTAAGTATATTTTGATGCCAATACTTTTGTACTTTTACTCAAGTAAAATTTTGAATTCCTGACTTTTACTTGTAACAGAGTAGGCTACTTCTACATTGCAGTATTGATACCTTTACTTAATTAAAACATTTGAGTACTTTTTCCACCACTGTACTGTAGTTATACTGTAGCTCTGTTTGCATCCTGTAAATAACTTTTCCATCCACGGCACCACCTGAATGACAATGTTACTTTAAAGCGCCTTACATTCTTACAGTCTTTCCCCCAAAGATACAGCATGTCACGGGGAAAACTTCATATCAGAATATCAGTTTCCTTTAAATTAGGACAGATTGAAAAGGACTTTATACTCGTCGTTTAACCACCTGAACCCCAGCATCCCTATTGTGGGGAAAGTGGTTTAAAGTAACTAAGTACATTTACTCAAGTACTGTACTTAAGTACACTTTTGAGGAATTTTTACTTCACTGGAGTATTTCCAATTTTCAGTACTTTTACTTCTACCCCACTACATCTCAGAGGCAAATATTGTACTTTTACTCCACAACAATTATTTGAAAACTTTAGTTACTTTTCAGACATAGATTATGATATTATGAAACATACATGAACCACTTTAGCTCTATTTTATACATAGGCTATTTGAAAATAGCAGATCTACAAGCTCACAACGCGTCGCGATGCGACGCGTTGTGAGCTTGTAGATCTGCTATTTTCAAACATTCGAGTACTTTTACTTTTGGTACTTCCAAGTATATTTTGATGCCAATACTTTTGTACTTTTACTCAAGTAACATTTTGAATTCCGGACTTTTACTTGTAACAGAGTACTTCTAGATTGCAGTATTGATACTTTTACTTAAGTAAAACATTTGAGTACTTTTTCCACCACTGTGTGGGGGGAACATCACGTGTTGTGAGCTTGTAGATCGGCTATTTTTGGCAAAGAGATTTGGTGTACAGTAGATGGAAAAAGAACGCAGTGAGGTGAAGTGGTTAAACTGAAGTGATATATTGATGATTTGCAAATATTATCAACGTTTTCTGCGCCCACCCTGGGCCCTGGACTTGTGTCACGGCACCCTAGGGTGCAACGGGGGCCGGGGCACCTACTTTGAGAAACCCTGCCATTGGACAGTGGTTCTCAACTTTTTCAGGCCGTGACCTTCCAAAATAATCATATTTGAACTGGGGACCCCCCAAAATAATCATATTTGAACTGGGGACCCCCCACCCTGACAAGAACTTGGAAAGTAGGAGTTGAGGCGTTACATTTAGTTTGACTCCACAGATAAATATTGTGAAAATAACAGATGTAAAAGCTCACAACGCCTCACAACGCAAGGCGTTGTGAGCTTGCAGATTGGCTATTTTTTTGGGCTATTTTATATTATTTGACAATTTGGCCAATGTTTGACCAGTTTTTATAGTATTTTGTTGATGTTGGGTTTGTTGATTACTTTTGATGTAGTACTTGTGTTTTTGGTATTAAAAAGGTCTTAAAAGTCCTTTATTTGTCACTTCACTGTCAGGGAACCCCCCCCCCCCTCAAAAAAAATCATGTGGGGTCCAGACCCACAGATTGAGAACCACTGCTCTAGGAAGCAGGGAGGGGCGGGGCTATTAGAGTCCTTTAATTGTCAGCCCCTCCCCCTAACACCTTCCAGCAATCACAAATGTTTGTGACCCAAAAGGACCCACTCTGTTTACAAGGAAAAAGACTCTTATAGTGAAATAAACAACTCCTAAAGTAACGTTACTCCACAGGGACGTCGAGTAGAGTTGTCAGTGTTTAACAGGTTGGTGAAAAAAGCTGTTAAAACACACTGTGACCAGACTGTGAAAACATCTCCATCCAGACCACAAAACAGGTAAGTGTTCTGCAGGTGTGTGTGTTAGCTACTTAGCTTAGTCCTGAAACATGACTGACAGTCATGGATTAACTTCAACCTGGTGTTTGCAATTTCTCCATTTACGGTCCGTACATCTACATTAACGATCATATTTCAAATATAAAGTGCTTACTTCATGGCCACGGATGTTATTCTAGTGTACGGGCCCTCAGAAGTACCTATATCCTCCGTATTTTTCAATGAAAAGCATTTTAATCTGATTGGTGGCCATTTTTTCCGTCTATTCACCATATGCTTTAAACTGCGCTACCCTATCGGCTGGGAGGTGTATTGCACTATGCTACATTATAACTCTATGAGGAAAATGGCCACCGATCGGATTAAAATGCTTTTTAATGAACAATACGGAAGATGCAGGTACGTTGGAGGGCTCGTACATAATTATAACATCCGTGGCCATGAAGTAAGGACTTTATATTTGAAATTTGAATGTTTATGTAGATGTACAGGCCGTAAATGGGGAAGGTGCAAACACAAGGTTGAAGTTAATCCATGACGGTCGTGATGCTGACACCAGCTTTGCAGGCCTAGTACGGTGTAAAGTAACTAATTACATGTACTCAAGTACTGTACTTGAGTACAATTTTGAGAAACTTTTACTTAACTGGAGATCCAATTTTCAATACATTTACTTCTACTCCACTATATCTCAGAGATAAATATTGTACTTTTACTCCACTACAATGATATGAAAACTTGAGTTAGTAGTTATTTTGTAGCTTTTGATTATTACAAAACATGGTTAATATTGTACTTTTACTCCACTACAATGATATGAAAACTTGAGTTAGTAGTTATTTTGTAGCTTTTGATTATTACAAAACATGGACTAACCACTTCAGCCCCTAAACATTAGTGTGTGTGTGTGTGTGTGTGTGTGTGTGTGTGTGTGTGTGTGTGTGTGTGTGTGTGTGTGTGAGATAGTAAAAATAGCAGATCTACAAGCTCACAACATGTTGCTTTGGTGTGAGCTTGCATTCTTGATATTTTCAAAACATTTGAATACATTTTGAAAACTTTAAGAGACATTTCTGCAGAATGAGTACTTTTACTTTGGTACTTTGAGTATATTTTTGATGCTTATACTTTTGTACTTGACTCAAGCATGTTTTAATACAGTACTTTTACTTGTATTTCTACATTGTGGTATTGAGACTTATTCTGTTACAAGTAAAAGTCCAGAATTCAAAATGTACTTATGCAAAAAGTACAAAAGTATTGGCATTAAAGTACCAAAAGTAAAGTACTCATTGTGCACAATGGCCCATTTCAAGTTCTCAAATGTATAACATATGAAAATAGCAGATCTACAAGCTCACAATTCGTAATGATGTGACACATTGTGAGCTTGTAGATGGGCTATTTTCAAATGGCCGAAATGTATATAGGGCTGAAGTGGATGTATGTTTTGCAATAATAATAATAATAATCAAAATGAAAGCTAAAGTAAAGTTATACTAATGTTTTCAAATAATTGTAGGAATTGTGGAGTAAAAGTACAATATTTGCATATGAGATGTAGTGGAGTATTGGAAATACTCAAGTAAAGTACAAGTCCAGTGGTACTGGATTTGACGCTCAACAAAAGCTAATTCATCCTTATATTGCATAAACTTGTGTTGCTTTTCATTGGTTTCATGTTAATGTGTATTTTCAGACATTTAACCACTTAAACCATCAACACTAAGTAAACTTTCACTCTGTACTTAGTGTGCTCTTTTCCCCCTCTCTTTGCCAAAAATATCTACAAGCTCACAAAGCTTGTAGATCGGCTATTTTCGGCTAATGTTCCCCTCAGAATAGCGATATAATATTCAAGTGGTTAATGTACAAAAAAAAAAAAAATCCTATCGCACAAAGATTTGGCGGACCCCCTGTAGTAACTCTGAGGACCCCCTAGGGGTCCCGGACCCCCTGTTGAAGACCTCTGCTCTAATGGGTTTATAAATATGCACACATGTGTGCACCGATGGATGCCTGTTGATGCTGTTTGCCTAAACCTTGTACGGCACTTTGCACAGCTTCTGATGTTTTGAACCCATTAAGACCTGGAACGCATCTGTGTCACTTTTTCATTTGAGCTTAAAAAGCATAATTTTACACTTTGGCTTTTAAAAAATAGCAGATATACAAGCTCATAGCGTGGCACCGAGTGCCACGCTATGAGCTTGTAGATCTGCCATTTTAGAAAAATCGTGAATATGTATGTATGTATGTATGTATATGTATGTATATATTTTTCTTTTAAAGCAAACATTAACTCAAATCTTTGCTTCTGGGGGGTCCCTGGAACAAAATATTTTGAGGTGTGTGTGGGGGGGGGGGGGTCTGTGGCCAAATTCATGTCATTTTGGGGGTCCTTCACATGAAAAGGTTTGAAAACCACTGATATAGAAACATACGTTTTTCAGAGAACCGTTGACATTTGGCAGAATCGGAACCTCAGGCTTCAATTGGTTAGATGTGCTGTGTGTAAGGGCAAGTGATGCTGGTGTTCCGTTATGCAGATTACGCATTATTTGGTGTCAGCCCTGGTACCATTTGCAGGCAGGTGTGTGCCAGGCACAGGTGTGTGCCAGTCACAGGTGTGTGCTAGGCACAGGTGTGTGACTGGCACCTGAGCATGGGTCCTGCAACTTTGACATCTGTCTTTGGTACCGTTGTGCAAATCTTGCCTGTAAATCTATGGTTCCTCAGTGAAGCAATTAAGGGGTCTTTGGTTGTTGTCTTCCTTGTTGACTTCACCAGTCTCGCAGAACTTGGTCCTAAGTTTGGAAATGACATTTACTTGTAACTTGTACATTTAGTCCATGAGCCAGAGCCCCAAAATTGAGCAATGATTATCGAAAGAGTGGGCAAAACCATACCTATATATTAAATTGTTTATAGGGTCAATATAAGTAAATAAATATATGATAACCTTTCCACAGGAGCAGCTTTTTCATATTTATCACATTTTGTTATTTTCCCCATCCGTACATGACAGGTGAAAAAATGACAACATTTAAAAAATAGTTATAATAATGAAACTTCCCCAGTTGATTACTTACATGAAGACAATGATTTATTGTACTACAAGTTTTCTGAATTTGTATATTTAAAAATGCAAATTCGGCATTTAGTCCATGACCCAGAGCCCCAAAATGTAGCCAGATATTGAATATTCCCTCGTTAAAAAAACCTTTGACTCCAACATCTTAACAAAATTAAATAAGAATGTTGACTCTGGCTTAGTCCAATGTTCCAATGTTGATTCTGGAAAGTTATGCAAATTCGGGCATATTTTCCTAATGCATAACTTGTAATACGATAAATCATTGTCTTCATGTAAGTAATCAACTGGGGAAGTTTCATTATGATAACTATATTTTAAATTTTGACATTTTTTCACCTGTCATGTACGTATGGGGAAAATAACAAAATGTGTGATAAATATGAAAAAGCTGCTCCTGTGGAAAGGTTATCATATATGTATTTACTTATATTGACCCTATAAACAATTTATATAGGTATGGTTTTGCCCACTCTTTCGAATTAAATCTTGTCTGGCTCATGGACTAATTGCAGTATTAAGTGTGATGACATGAAGGCATGAATGCAAATTTGACTTGATTTTAGCAACGTTCCTGAGCTGGAAGAAACATGATTGTGCAAACCCCTGTCACTTGACCGTTGAAGGACAAAGTGTGCAGTGGTGTAAACTAAGTACAAGCTCACAATGCATGCAGCGTGTTGTGACCTTGTAGATTGGCCATTTTTGGCGACTCGATTTGTGTAGAGTGAAAGAAGAGCATACCAAATAAAATGCAGTCTTTACAGGTCTGTGTTATCAAGTACAGAGGGTTTAAGTGGTACTGGATTTGACGCTCAACAAAAGCTAATTCATCCTTGTGTATGACGGAGGACAATTTCACAATAAATTAAAATCTCTACGATTATTGTGTGCGTTTTTAATGATAACGATTATCGCCCCATCCCTTGATTTGATTTTATTAGATGTTATACAGGAAAAACACATGTTACATCATGTTCATCGTAGAAACGTCAAGGATACAGACGCATAAAAGTATTTTCATTGTGGTCCTTGGTCTGAGACAAACAGACAGCACTGCAACAGAATACATACAGTTAGACAGTACAGTAATAAATAAAACAATCAAAAGCTACAGTACCTACAGCATAAATACATATAATCGCATTGCTAACACATAGGTGACCCTACTATTCGGCAACATTTTCTAAAAGCCATGCTTTGACCCTTATCTTAAAAAGGAGATGGCTGCTGGTGCTCTTTATAGTCAGGGGTAGAGGGTTCCAGTTGACTGCTCCTCCAAATCTAAATGAGCGTTTTCCCATTTCAGTGGTGAACGTGGGCATGGTCAGGTCTGCTATGCTGGCTTTGGTTAGGTTGGAATGGGCTTCGCTACGCTTCTGAAAGAGCTTACATAGGTACACAGGGGCGCTGTTTATGTAGATGTTATGCACCAGGTTCAGCTGTAGTTGAACTGACCTGGCTGCCAGAGGGAGCCAACCCAACTGGTGGAAATTATGTTGGTGGAAATTATGTTTTCCAACATGGTCCCTTGCAGACAGCCCCAAGACAAGCCTGACCAACCTATTTTGAGAAACCTGCAACTTCTCTTTTAGGGCTTTGGTTAGGCCACTGTACCATGAGCCAATAGCATAGTCGAAACAACATAAAACCAGTGAGTTTGCTAATATGCGAAGACTGGCCGAGTCCAGAAACTGCGCTTTCCTGGCTAAGAATTTGGTTCTGCCGTTCACCTTACTGATGGTCTTAAGAGCCATGGTTTCACCACCCAGCCTGCGATCTAGCTGACAACCAAGGTAGCTGACTGAGGGTTTAGCTGGAAAGGACAGGCCCCAAGAGTGATACTGGGTGAGGCCAGTTTTTGCAACCTGGGCTGAGAACCAAGTTGTGACAGGATACAGTGTACGTATTGCCTCACTTCACTGGCTCCCTGTCAATTTTAGAATTGATTTTAAGGTCCTTTTTATTTGCTTTTAAATCTTTAAACAGGTTAGTAGTAATAGCTCCGCTGTACCTCGCTGAGCTCCTGGAACCATTACACCCTTAGCCAGGGCTCTGAGGTCTTGCCGCTCAGTCGTTACTGGGCGTTGGCAAAGACTAGCAAAAAGACCAGGGGTGGCCCCACTATGAGCTTGTATATCTGCTATTTTTGAATAGCCAAAGAAATCTAAAATGACACAGATGCTTTCCCGGTCTTAATGGGTGAAAACCCACCTATTATCTTTGGATTTTAATGTCACTGGATCTTCTAATGCAGGGGTCTTCAACGTTTTCAGGCCAAGGACTCTCTGAGAGAGAGGGATGGAGCAGGGACCCCCTCTATATATAGCATAAACTTGTGTTGCAGATTAAAGCTTTTCATAGATGTTTCATGTTAATGTGTATTTTCAGACATTTAACAACTTAAACCATCAACACTAAGTAAACTTTCACTCTGTACTTAGTCTG
Organism: Gymnoscopelus microlampas; assembly: GCF_963454915.1. Classification (NCBI taxonomy): domain Eukaryota; kingdom Metazoa; phylum Chordata; class Actinopteri; order Myctophiformes; family Myctophidae; genus Gymnoscopelus; species Gymnoscopelus microlampas. The sequence continues at coordinate 17,562,987 of NC_139940.1, forward strand.
CTCTTTTCCCCTCTTCCTTTGCCGAAAATAGCCGGTCTACAAGCTCACAATGCCTCGTTGTGAGCTTGTAGATCGTCTATTTTCGGCTAATGTTTCCCTCAGAATAGGGTTGAAGTGGTTAATGTAAAAACAAAAATCCTATCACAAAGATTTGGCGGACTCCCCTGTAGTAACTCTGAGGACCCCCTCTAGGGGTCGCGGACCCCCTGTTGAAGACCTCTGCTCTAATGTTTTTTAACTATGCACAAATGTGTGTTGATGCTGTGTTTGTCTCAACCTTGTACGGCACTTTTCTCAGCTTCTGTTGTTTATTAAATGTGCTCTATAAATAAAGTTTGATTCCATATGCTAGGCTGTGTATGTTGTGACAGGATACAATCTACGTATATATCTGGCTCTCGTCTCTCGAATTAATATTCGTTTCTTTCTTTCTTTCTTTCTCAGAGTGGAGACGGACTGTGCCGAGGTTGTCCTTGTGCCATAAATGCCTAGAAGACTGAGGCTCTCACCTACAGTATAACACCCTCCCAGACACCAGGAGACTGAGGTTTTCGCCTACAGTATAACCTCCCAGACACCAGAAGACTGAGGTTCTCGCCTACAGTATAACACCCTCCCAGAACATCCACCTCTAATGACTCACTATCTGGTGAAGCTACAATGTGCAGGTGAGATTTTTGTGACTACCTGAGGAAATTAGGAAATTATGTGTGTGTGTGTGTGTGTATATATATATATATATATATATATATATATATATATATATATATATATATATATATATATATATATATATAATTTTTTTTTTTTTTTTTAAGGGTGTCACGATACGTACCGAAATTGAAAGCCGTATCGCGATTCTCACTGTCCCGCGTCCAAGGCAGTGTTGCCAAGTCTGCTTATTATAAGCTACTTTGGGCTCGCTTATTTTGGACTTCTCTTTATAGACCTGGTTGCTTGTTTCTCTCACAATATCTTGCAACGCTGGTTCAAGGGAAGCCATGCGTTCGCTGTTTTTTCTGTACATTCCTCCTTCCGACGGGGCAAAGGGAAGCCTCACAGCCGGGTTGACAGAGAGAGAAACCGCGTGTTTCTTCCCATACTCTCACATAATTCGACCCGCGGATCTTACTCAAGAAATAACGAAACGAGCGCAGTCTCGTGACATGCAAACCTTTTCAGTGATGGAGAACGCTGGATTTGAATATTCAAACAGTGTATCTAGAATGTTACAAAGGGCCATGGCAGCAGTTCGCATTACAGCAAAAGTGTGTTCCCTGCGATGTATGAGAAATTAAGGCAAGAGTTACTAAAGGGCTGAGCCATGTAGAATTAATGGACTGTCTTAACTAGAATGCTCCTCCTCATAGCAGAGATTTTCGCCAATCTCCGCCAGGCCGGGTTGTCTACCCAGGGCCCACAAACTTTGGAATGGAAAAAAAACTTAACTTTTCAAAGAATGTTAACTAATCTTCTTAAGGAATAATCAGAAAAGGACAGTTGATAAAACCCAAAGTTTATATTGTAACGCTGGGGGTACTATTACACACCTCCCTCCATCGAGGGAGGTGTCACTGATTTGGGTTTTGGCTACATGTGTGCCGGGGAGGGAAAAGAGTTAAGTTGGGTTGTTCTGGGGTGCTGTAAGCGGGACTGAGTGAACTGAGAGACGGCACACGTCCTCATTATTACTAGCCTTGGGCTAGCCACCCTCTTTATTGTTTTATGTTCAGTGACCCTCAACCTCGGGTTAGCTTTGTGCCGCGGCAAGGGAATAAATCTGGGCTGGCAACTTGCACATCGTCTCCTCGCCTCGTCTTTCCAGCTGCCCCGCAACGTTACAATATTATTAATATGTTAACAAATTTATTATTCTAGATTCTCATTTTGACTATCGAATCGTGAGCTTAAAATCGAATTGTGGATTAGGCGTATTGTGACAGCCCAAATAAACCCCCCTTCTAGTGTGCGAGTAGACCGGGTTTTTGCAATAAGTTTTTTCATTTATTTACTTTTTTTTAACAGTTTTGTTCTTTTTGAGAAAAGATTTTGTAAATACATAAAAATCAGTAATTGAAATGGAGTTTGAAGTTACAATGGGTTTGTATAGGAAGGGGGTGTGTCTGATACAATGAATATCATTAATATCTAAATACCGAATCAAGCAATTTAAAGTGTCTGGGGTGAATCACAAAAGCAGAGTGGACGTTAAGATGAGCTCAAAGAAGTTTGTAAGTGTAATATCCCCTTACGGTTATTTGTCATGTGCAATTTGTTTTATTACGAAGCCTGAAAGCCAAACAGACATGACATTTTTATCCATATGCAGTGGTGGGAAAAAGTACTCAAATGTTTTACTTAAGGAAAAGTATCAATTACATTAAATGACATTAAAGAACTGGCCTGGTTACAAGTCAGTGCGGTCGCAAAGGCTTAGAGTTAGTGTAGTAATATATTTAGTGTAATAATATTACTCTAACTATATATTTAATAGCCTTGTCAGTAAAGGCTTCACTTTTGCACTTGGGGTTCGTACATCTACATACACATTCAGATTTAAAATATAAAGTGCTTACCCCATGGCCACGGATTTTGCAATCATGTACGGGCCCTCAGAAGTACCCGTATCTTCCGTATTGTTCAATAAAAAGCATTTTAATCCGATTGGTGGCCATTTCCCCATAGAGTTATAATGTACCAACAGTGCAATACACCTCTCAACCGCTAGGGTCGCGCAGTTGAAAGCATACAGAGAAAATGACCACTGATTGGATTCAAATGCTTTTTATTGAACAATACGGAAGATACGGATACTTATGAGGGCCCGTACATGATTGTAACATCCGTGGCCATGGGGTAAGTACTTTATATTTTAAATCTGAATGTGTATGTAGATTTACAAACCCCAAGTGTGTAAGTGCAAAGACAGATGCTGATGTGCGTCAGTGGTTGCCTGGCAACGTCAAGGCAGAAGGCGGTGCGGGCTACGGGGACGGTCTTGAATGTGAGTGACAGGTGCGTCACAGCGTTTTTTTAGAATCCGCTGGCTGCAAAAAACTGTGGCCGCGCACAACCTGCGTTTAACAGCGGCCAGCCAACTTTTGGTGAGAGCGCGCCCTTAGGGCGCGCTCTCACCAAAAGTTGGCTGCCAGCGGATTCTAGAAAAACGCTGTGACGCACCTGTCACTCACATTCAAGACCGTCCCCGTAGCCCGCACCGCCACTAGACACTAGCCACTAGACAAAACAAGGTCTTTGCACTTTCACACTTGGGGTTCGTACATCTACATACACATTCAGATTTAAAATATAAAGTACTTACCCCATGGCCACGGATGTTACAATCATGTACGGGCCCTCATAAGTATCTGTATCTTCCGTATTGTTCAATAAAAAGCATTTTAATCCAATCAGTGGTCATTTTCTCTGTATGCTTTCAACTGCGCGACCCTAGCGGTTAAAGAGGTGTATTGCACTGTTGGTACATTATAACTCTATGGGAAAATGGCCACCAATCGGATTAAAATGCTTTTTATTGAACAATACGGAAGATACGGGTACTTCTGAGGGCCCGTACATGATTGTAAAATCCGTGGCCATGGGGTAAGCACTTTATATTTTAAATCTGAATGTGTATGTAGATGTACGAACCCCAAGTGCACAAATCATAAAGTACTGGGTGAGATGCAACAGCTACAACCAGTTGGTCCACTGAGAGCACCATGTTGCTTCCTGAGTCTTGGGACGGTCCGCCTTCGACTCACCCGATTGGACAGAGGGGGAAAATCAGCTCCTGCCTCCAGCAGTTTTATGCTTCTTCGTGTAGAGCGGATAAACGCAAGGTCTGCGCGATAAGCGGAAAAATCTGCTCTTGCGTGAATCCACGCATTTGCATTGACAAAGCATTGGCAGATTCTGCCCCAGAGGTAAAATAAAAGTGCGGTGGGAGCGCGCCCTTACAAGTAAAAGTCCTGGAATTCAAAATGTACTTGAGTAAAAGTACAACAGTATTGGCATCAAAATATACTTAAAGTACCAAAAGTAAAAGTACTAAAATGTTTGAAAATAGCAGGTCTACAAGCTCACTACAGCTTGTAGATCGGCTATTTTCTAAATAGCCTAGGTATAAAATATGGATAAAGCAGTTAATGTATGTGTTATGACATAATCATTTATATATGCAAAGTAACTAGTAAACTAAAGTTTTCAAATCATTGTTGTGGGGTTAAAGTACAATATTTGCCTCTGAGATGTACTGGAGTAAAAGTACTGAAAATTGGAAATACTCCAGTAAAGTAAAAATACCTCGCAACTGTACTTAAGTACAATACTTTTATTCTGTAAAGCACTTTGAATTGCCCTGTGTATGAAAAGTGCTATATAAATAAAGTTGCCTTGCCTACTTGAGTAAATGTACTTACTTACTTTACACCACTGTCCATATGTTCCAATGCCAAAAAACACAACTAAATGGTTAATCACATGTATTTGTATGACAGTCGTCAACTTAAATGTTTTAATTGTCACAGCCCTAGGCATAGCCTATGCCAGGGGTTCTTCAACGTTTTTCAGGCTGAGAGAGGAAGCAGGGACCCCTACAGCAGGGACCCCCCACTACATATTGTGTAAAATTGTGTTGCAAATTAAAGTTTTTCCATAGATTTCATAGATTCATTGACTCTCAGTGTTTTGTAAATTAGTGGCAGACATTTAACCTCTTAAACCGTCAATAGACCATTTTCAAACATCGGCCATATTGCCATTAAGTTAACTCTTTCAGTGCGATTCAGTGCCAGACTTATTTCTGGCTGTGTTTGCCCACTGCCAGCGATTTTTCAATTTTGTTACCGTTTCAAGTAGTCACAGAATATTTATCTCCAGTATGATCGATCCCCTGATGTTAAAACCAGGATACAGTATACGTATCCTAAATGTGGCTCTCGGTCACTTGAATAAATCCTTATTTCTTTGTTTGTTTTCTTTCAGATACTCAAGTATACATCCTGGCAGAGGTGTTGCAGGGGGGGGGGGGGGGGGGGACCACCCCCTTCCTCTTCATTATAAGATAGAAACTAGAGTGGAGAGAGTTTTGCCGAGGTTGTTCTTGCCTGCACCCTCCTGTGAAACTACCCAGCCTGCACCCTCCTGTGAACCGACCCAGGCTGCACCCTCCTGTGAACCGACCCAGGCTGCACCCTCCTGTGAACCGACCCAGGCTAGACCCTCCTGTGAACCGACCCAGCCTGCACCCTCCTGTGAACCGATCTAGGCTGCACCCTCCTATGAACCGACCCAGGCTGCACCCTCCTGTGAACCGACCCAGGCTGCACCCTCCTGTGAACCGACCCAGGCTGCACCCTCTTGTGAACCGACCCAGGCTGCACCCTCCTGTGAAACGACCCAGGCTGCACCCTCCTGTGAACCACCCAGGCTGCACCCTCCTGTGAACCGACCCAGCCTACAAAGTCTTTTGAAAAGGAGCTTCTGTTTGCAAAGTCTTTTGAAGAGGAGCTACTGTCTGTAGACAGAGGATCCTCTTCAAAAGACTTTGTAGACAGAGGATCCTCTTCAAAAAAGTCTTGTGAAGAGCCTCTGTCTACAGTGTAGACAGAGGCTCTTCACAAGACTTTGTAGACAGCGGCTCTTCACAAGACTTACCTTAGTGTAGACTCTACACTAAGGTAAGTCTTGTGAAGAGCCGCTGTCTACAAAATCTTTCGAGGAGGAGCCGCTGTCAACAAAGTCTTTCGAGGAGGAGCCGCTGTCTACAAAGTCTTTCGAGGAGGAGCCGCTGTCTACAAAGTCTTTCGAGGAGGAGCCGCTGTCTACAAAGTCTTTCGAGGAGGAGCCGCTGTCTACAAAGTCTTTCGAGGAGGAGCCGCTGTCTACAAAGTCTTTCGAAGAGCCGCTGTCTGCAAAATCTTTCGAGGAGGAGCCGCTGTCTACAAAGTCTTTCGAGGAGGAGCCGCTGTCTACAAAGTCTTGTGAAGAGCCTCTGTCTGTAGACAGAGGCTCTTCACAAGACTTCGTAGACAGCGGCTCTTCACAAGACTTACCTTAGTGTAGACTCTACACTAATGTAAGTCTTGTGAAGAGCCGCTGTCTACAAAATCTTTCGAGGAGGAGCCGCTGTCTACAAAGTGTTTCGAGGAGGAGCCGCTGTCTACAAAGTCTATTTCGAAGAGCCGCTGTGTACAAAGTCTTTCGAAGAGCCTCTGTCTACAAGTCTTTTGAAGAGCCTCTGTCTACACCTCCTGTGACTCTCTCTATCCATGGATTTAGCTGCATGGGGGTTTCCTCTGAAGACGCCTTAAGGTAGGAACCTCTTTAGGGCTGTCACGATTATGACATTTAACTTGACGCTTGATTGATTGTCGCTCAAATAGTTGCGATTAACTATTTTAATTGCGTCGTAGTAACATTTTGAATAAAACTTTGTCCGGCTTTTTTAGGCTTCGTAAACAAAAGCCGAACTACAAGCTTTGAGCGTGTAGGTCGGCTATTTCCACAATGATTGGAAAATGTTTGAAATTGTATGAACATTTTTCAACATGGAAACGATTATGACTTATCCCCAAAAAAGTATTGTGATTATCTCAAATACTTGCGATTATGTAATAATTGTGACGGTCCTAAAGACAATGACAATTTTCCTTTTCCTTTGCTGGATGCTGCAGTTGCTTCATGCTGCAGTTTGTAATGGATGATGCTTGTGGTGTATTTCATACTGGTTGGATGATGCTTGTGGTGTATTTCATACTGGTTGGGTGTATGAAATACGAATTGTCGGAGGTCTGTTGATGTGGTTAAAGATGTGTGCTCTTTTTTTCAGATTTCAAGGCTGACGTTGAATCTAAGACTATGTTGGTAGTGTAGTTTGTTTAGTTTGCATTCAATATTTATTTTGATGTGGCAAATCCAGGATTTGGACCTGGTGGTCCATAAGACCAAAGGTCACTTTTTGGTAGGTACCAAAAGGACACTGTTTGGTAGGTCCCAAAAGTCACTTTTTGGTCGGTACCAAAGGTCACCTTTTTCTGGCTGGGATGGGGGGAACTGTATAAATCCGGGCCTGGACCTGGTCATCTTAAAGATCACGTTGCTCAATTTCTAACCAATGCCACTCGCCCACCCGTGGAGTGAAATCACAGCAAGGTAACTATACAACACACACACACACACACACACACACACACACACACACACACACACACACACACACACACACACACACACACACACACACACACACACACTCTAATAATGAGCATTTTTCTTTTTTATGTTTGGTAGCTTTCTTTCAGACGAGAAGAAGCCATTCCGGTACACTTCGGCAAAAAATAGAAGGCACATCCTTGGATGTATTCATCACTCTGTGAACCGACCCAGTCTGCACCCTCCTGTGAACCGACCCAGGCTGCACCCTCCTGTGAACCGACCCAGGCTGCACCCTCCTGTGAACTGACCCAGGCTGCACCCTCCTGTGAACCGACCCAGGCTGCACCCTCCTGTGAACCGACCCAGGCTGCACCCTCCTGTGAAACTACCGCTGGCTCCGCCAAAGACCTCGGCCCGCGGGGGGTTTCCTCTGAAGACTGCTCAAAGTAGGAACCTCTTTAGGGCTGTCACGATTATGATTAACTTGACGCTTGATTAAGTGTCGCTCAAATAGTTGCGATTAGCGGTTTTAATTGCGTTGTGGTAACATTTTGAACTTTTTTCTGAATTCGTAAACAAAAGCCGAAACTACAAGCTCAAAACGCATCACGTGGTGATGCGTTTTGAGCGTGTAGTTTGGCTATTTCCACAATATTTTGAAAATATATCAAAATGTTTTTCAACATGGAAACGATTATGACAATTATAACTATTATCCCCAAAAAAGTATTGCGATTATCTGAAATACTTGCGATTATGTAATAATTGTGACGGTCCTAATTTTTCCTTTTCCTTTGCTGTATGCTGCAGTTGCTTCATGCTGCAGCATACAGCAAAAGGTTGAAGTGTTTGTGTTGGATGCTACTTGTGTCGTATGCTGTTCTAACCCTAACCCTAACCTGCTGGGTTTTCTTTTCAGGTTTTTAGACATAGGCCTTTGTAAATCCAGGCCCCTACCTGGTCATTTGAAAAGGTCCAAAAGACCTGGTCATTTGAAAAGTCACTTTTTTTGGGTGTTAAGTCGCGGTGGGGGAACTGTCTTAATTTCTTGCCCAAAGAAGAACAAGAATCACATGAAGCTGCTACATTTTATTTCTTGCCCAAAGAAGAACAAGAATCATATGAAGCTGCTACATTTTAATCAAGATGATCTACGCTTTTCCATTTAAAAGTTTTAATTTCTTGCCCGAAGAAGAACAAGATCAAGAACATCATGTCGATGTGTCCCAACATACCTGAACTGAGTCAACGAGATGTACATTTTGAATGACAAATATCTAACCAATGGAGCAACTATTTTGTATTTCTTGCCCACCTTTGGAGTTACATCATCGCAAGGTAGCTATACAATCCAATAGCAATACAAGTGATCAGCAGTTTGCACAAGCATACTGTGCTGTCTACCAGGCCCACTTCTTCATGTATGTTTTGAAGTGTCCAACCCCAGTACGCAGTCTGTTCAGCTAGGTCAATTTCCAGCATAGCAGATCTCCCTCTTTGATGCCGTCTCCTGGGTCCCAGATGTAGCGGCGACAACGTGTGGGCCCATGCAGAAGACTCCCACTCCTGCTTCCAGGATGCCTCCACCCATGCCTTTGTAGACAGGTCCTCAGGGATAGAACTGAGCATCTCTTGTTGTATGGGTGGCGGGACTCGAGTCTGTTTTGAAGGCAATGCTGTCATAGTGTTGTCATGCAGGATATGCCAGTCATCTTTCTGGGCTATCCTTGGGGCGAGGATGTGAGGGTAGCAGCCTCGTTGGAGGCCGGTTGAGGCAATTCCTGCTAGCATTGGGAAGTAGAATATAGGGGTGGGATTCAGGCAACCAGTTATAATCCGGAGAACATTGTTAATGGCAGCATCAACCTTTTTGGCATGTGGGCTTCTACACCAAGCTGAGGCACAGTGTTTGGCTGCAGCAAAGACCAGGGCTTGCGTGGGGATTCGTAGTACTTTGGCAGAGGAATCTCAGGACGTACCAGCGAGACATCAGATTGGCGAGACCTTTGATGACACGTTGGCCTCTGGGTGTTGCTTAGAAGACAGTGTCCTATCCAGGTACCTTGGGGCTTGCTGGAACTCCAAGTGATTGTGGTCCATGAACACGTCCAGTTCCCGTTTTGCTTCACTGTTGTTGACGTGATATGCTGCCAACACTGTCCTCCCAATGCTGAGCTGCAGGCGCCACCTACGAAGGTAGGCTCCTAAGATGTCCATGTGGACATGATGGAAGTCATTTGGGGTAGAGCGGCTGAGTTGGATTTTACAGACCAAGAGTGTTGGTATAGGTAGAGGCATGGCCGAAGAGCTTTGCCCATCACTCACTTCTTGCTGATGCCGAAGTCAAAACACAGTTTTTCCCTCATTGTGATAGCTCTAAGTCTGCAGTACACCTGACTGGTGGCAATAGCCTGGTTGTGATGCGTATATGTGATCAAAATTATTTAAAAAGACCACAAATGCCGCAACAAATATCTCAACTGTGGTGAGGTTTTAAAGGGTTTAAGGTTTTAAAGGTTTTAAAGGTCTAAGGTTTTTAAAGGTCTAAGGTTTTTTAAGGTTTTAAAAGGTCTAAGGTTTAAAAGGTCTAAGGTTTAAAAGGTCTAAGGTTTTTAAAGGTCTAAGGTTTTTAAAGGTTTTAAAAGGTTTAAGGTTTAAAAGGTTTAAGGTTTTTTAAGGTCTAAGGTTTTTTAAGGTCTAAGGTTTTTTAAGGTTTAAGGTTTTTTAAGGTCTAAGGTTTTTTAAGGTTTTTTAAGGTCTAAGGTTTTTTAAGGTTTTAGAGGTTCTAAAGGTTTGAAACATGTAAAAGGTTTAAGAGGTTCTAAAGGTTTGAAACATGTAAAGGTTTGAAAGGTTCAAAAGGTTTAAAAGTACAAATGATTTCAAAAATTCAAATGGTAGCCGACATGTCCTAAGTAGGCCAAACGTTGTAGAGTTGGAACAGAGTTTGTAGCTAAAATAATTAAGGGCTAGTTTGCCGTCAAAGAAACGGATGGAACGGGTGGAAAATCCCATTAATTTCAATGGGGAAATTCAAAGTGAAATATCTCTAAAAAATGCAACAACAAGTTAGCTTATATCCACTGCAACGGCCAAAGAGCTTACCCTGATTGATCACATCTACGCATCACAACCAGGCAATTGCCACCAGTGAGGTGTACTGCAGACATACAGCTATCACAATGAGGTATATACTGTGTTTTGACTTCGGCATCAGCAAGAAGTGAGTGATGTGCAAAGCTCTTCAGCCATGCCTCTCCCTATACTAACACTCCTGGTCTGTAAAATCCAACTAAGCCGCTCTACCCCAATGACCTCCATCATGTCCACATGGACATCTTGGCAGCCTACTTTTGCTGGTGGCGCCTGCAGCTCAGCATTGGCAAGACGGTGTTGGCAGCATATCACCTCAACAACAGTGAAGCAGAAAGGGAACCGGATGTGTTCATGGACAACAACCAGCTGGAGTTCCAGCAAGCCCCAAGGTATCTGGATAGGACACTGTCTTTTAAGCAACACCCAGAGGCCAAAGTGTCATCAAGGGTCTCGCCAATCTGATGTCTCACTGGTACGTCCTGAGATTCCTCTGCCAAGGTAGTACGAATCCCCACGCAAGCCCTGGTCTTCGCTGCAGCCAAACACTGTGCCTCAGCCTGGTGTAGGAGCCCACATGCCAAAAAGGTTGATGCTGCCATTTAGCTACGTTCTCCGGATCATAACTGGTTGCCTGAATCCCGCCTGAATGTTCTACTTCCCAATCCTAGCAGGAATTGCCTCAACCGGACTCCAACGAGAGGCTGCTGCCCTCACATCCTCGCCCCAAGGAAAGCCCAGAAACATGATTGGCATATCCTGCATGACACCTCTATGACAGCGTTGCCTCCAAACAGACTCAAGTCCCGCCGCCCATTCAACAAGAGATGCTCAGTTCTATCCCTGAGGACCTGTCTACAAAGGCATGGATGGGAGGCATCCTGGAAGCAGGAGTGGGGAGTCTTCTGCATGGGCCCACACGTTGTCACCGCTAGATCTGGGACCCAGGAGACGGCATCAAAGGAGGAAGCTGAACCGACTGCGTACTGGGGTTCGACACTTCAAAACGTGCATGAAGATGTTGGGCCGGCAGCACAGTATGCTTTAGCAGACGGCTGATCACATAATCACCTCTCTGTGTCCTCTACAGATCACCATCGGAGGGCGGTCTCTTTGATGTGGGACCTGAGACGAGAGCGTTGCTGCACGTCATTGAGCTGGACATCTGATGATGATACACGAAAGAAGAAGACGCCCAAGTCTCATACAATTATGAAATATCTGTTTGCTATGTTTGTAATAAATGTTTCATGTTGTCTCGTCCCAATTGTTGATCCCCCCCCCCCCCCCCACTCTCGGCCTGCACCTTGTCGTGGTGAGTGGGCTTTAAACCAAGACAGGCCATTTAACCACAGTTGTAAGGTAACTAAGTACATTTACTCAAGTACTGTCCTTAGGTAAAATTGAGTTATTTTTTTTACTTTACTGGAGCATTTCCAATTTTCACTATTTTTTCTTCTACTCCACTACATCTCAAATGTAAATATTATATTTTTACTCCACTGCAATTATTTGAAAGCTTTAGATACTTGTTAATTTGTAGATTTTGATCATTACAAAACATACATTAACCACTTCAGCCCTATATACATTTTGGCCATTTGAAAATAGACAATCTAACACGCTCACAATATGCATTGTGAGCTTGTAGATCCACTATTTCCAAAATTATTTTATATATTTCATACATTTGAAAACTTGTGACATTCTGCATAAATATTTTCAATAATTTCTATTTTTGGTACTTTGAGTAGATTTTTATACCAATACTTTTCTACTTTTACTCAAGTAAATGTTGAATTCCGGGACTTTTACTTGTAACAGTATTTCTGCATTGCAGTATTGATACTTTTATTTCAGTAAACAATCTGAGTAATGGGCACTTAACACATCTCTTCTGGGTGGAGCTCACTACAAGCTCACAACGCGTCGCGAGCTTGTAGATCAGCTATAGCCAAATAGGGCTGAAGTGGATAATGTATGTTTTGTAATGATGATCAAAATCTACAATGATAATCAAAATCTACAAAGTAACTAGTAACTAAACATTTTAAATGATTGCAGTGGAGTAAAAGTATAATATTTGCCTCTGAGATGTAGGGAATAGAAGTAAAAGTATTGAAAATTGGAAATACTCCACAAGTAAAAAATACCTCAACATTGTAGGCCTACTTAAAGGAGGAGTTCACCCAAATAAATGACTTATTTTCTATCAATTGCACACCCCATGAAGCCTTGAATTCATGGATTTATTTTTTTGTGGCATTCCTAAGCCAATACTTTGATGACCGGGTGTGTATCTGGTAGGAGACGCAAATAATCTACTTTGTCTCCTACCGGATACATTAGCCGGTAGGAGACGGGAATCAAATTATTGGCTTAGGAATGCCACAAAAACAATCATGGAGTGTGCAATTGATAGAAAATAAGTCATTTTTGGGTGAAATACTCCTACTCCTTTAAGAGAAGTTCCACTGCTCCTCAAAAGGACAACTTTATTTTCCATCCTCGATGACGAGCCTACTATTATTATTGCATGTGGAATAACTGCAAGCCAATGTTCAGAGGCATTGTCAGTATTTGTCTTAATTTCTTGAGTTCCTATTTATTTTATTGACAATAATTCAACTGTAAGCCAGTGTTTTTGAGACATATTGTCTTTTATTGCTATGCAATAAATAGTAAAAAGAAATTCTACATGCATAAATAATAATACAAAAGCTAATAATAAAATCAAATGAAAATAGAAAAGTTAATGTCGAGACCTGTCTTGTTTTAGTAGTGCTGATGATGTCATGAAAAACTGTATTTGGTTAGGTCAAAGCTATGCTAAATCCACCCTTGCCCACTATTAGCTAATATCCGATGACTAGGTCACTTGTGTTGCGCCATAAAAAACAAACGCAACAAACCAAAACAACACAAAAGGCACTGGTCTGGTTCTCCTGGTTTTACTAAGACAGGGTTCAAATCCCTGTGGTGCCCTGCTCATGGTTTGCGTTGCATTTCCATTTCCATGGTGGATTAGAAGCGACTATAGTCCACATAGCACTTCAAACCTATTTGAGAATAGCCGATCTGTAGATCGGCTAGCTATTTTCAAACGGCAATGCAGCTCTCCGGGGAAAAGCTCATTGTGCGTATATGAGCATGAGCGCGAGAAATGTGTTTGGATTAGGGGTTGTAATATTATTAATTTTAAATTGTATTTCCATATGCTGTATTTACTTTGCTCATTTCTTTTCTTGTGTACCTAATTTTTAATGTATATTCCATTCCGTCTCCCTTTGAGAACGGTGAGAAAGCACTATACTGTTTGTTTACGGTGAGAAAGCACTATACTGTTTGTTGACGGTGAGAAAGCACTATACTGTTTGCTGACTGTGAGAAAGCACTATACTGTTTGTTGACGGTGAGAAAGCACTATACTGTTTGCTGACTGTGAGAAAGCACTATACTGTTTGTTGACGGTGAGAAAGCACTATACTGTTTGTTGACGGTGAGAAAGCACTATACTGTTTGTTGACGATGAGAAAGCACTATACTGTTTGTTGACGGTGAGAAAGCACTATACTGTTTGTTGACGGTGAGAAAGCACTATACTGTTTGTTGACGGTGAGAAAGCACTATACTGTTTGTTGACGGTGAGAAAGCACTATACTGTTTGTTGACGGTGAGAAAGCACTATACTGTTTGTTGACGGTGAGAAAGCACTATACTGTTTGTTGACGGTGAGAAAGCACTATACTGTTGACGGTGAGAAAGCACTGTTTGTTGAAGGTGAGAAAGCACTATACTGTTTGTTGAAGGTGAGAAAGCACTATACTGTTTGAAGGTGAGAAAGCACTATACTGTTTGTTGAAGGTGAGAAAGCACTATACTGTTTGAAGGTGTGAAAGCACTATACTGTTTGTTGAAGGTGAGAAAGCACTATACTGTTTGAAGGTGAGAAAGCACTATACTGTTTGAAGGTGAGAAAGCACTATACTGTTTGTTGAAGGTGAGAAAGCACTATATTGTTTCTTGACGGTGAGAAGGCACTATACTGTTTGTTGAAGGTGAGAGAGCACTATACTGTTTGTTGAAGGTGAGAAAGCACTATACTGTTTGAAGGTGTGAAAGCACTATACTGTTTGTTGACAGTGAGAAAGCACTATACTGTTTGTTTACGGTGAGAAAGCACTATACTGTTTGAAGGTGAGAGAGCACTATACTGTTTGTTGAAGGTGAGAAAGCACTATACTGTTTGAAGGTGTGAAAGCACTATACTGTTTGTTTACGGTGAGAAAGCACTATACTGTTTGTTTACGGTGAGAAAGCACTATACTGTTTGTTTACGGTGAGAAAGCACTGTACTGTTTGTTGACGGTGAGAAAGCACTATACTGTTTGTTTACGGTGAGAAAGCACTATACTGTTTGTTTACGGTGAGAAAGCACTATACTGTTTGTTGACGGTGAGAAAGCACTGTACTGTTTGTTGACGGTGAGAAAGCACTATACTGTTTGTTGACGGTGAGAAAGCACTATACTGTTTGAAGGTGAGAAAGCACTATACTGTTTGTTGACGGTGAGAAGGCACTATACTGTTTGTTGAAGGTGAGAAAGCACTATACTGTTTGTTTACGGTGAGAAAGCACTATACTGTTTGTTGACGGTGAGAAAGCACTATACTGTTTGTTTACGGTGAGAAAGCACTATACTGTTTGTTGAAGGTGTGAAAGCACTATACTGTTTGTTGAAGGTGAGAAAGCACTATACTGTTTGAAGGTGTGAAAGCACTATACTGTTTGTTGAAGGTGAGAAAGCACTATACTGTTTGAAGGTGAGAAAGCACTATACTGTTTGAAGGTGAGAAAGCACTATACTGTTTGTTGAAGGTGAGAAAGCACTATATTGTTTCTTGACGGTGAGAAGGCACTATACTGTTTGTTGAAGGTGAGAGAGCACTATACTGTTTGTTGAAGGTGAGAAAGCACTATACTGTTTGAAGGTGTGAAAGCACTATACTGTTTGTTGACAGTGAGAAAGCACTATACTGTTTGTTTACGGTGAGAAAGCACTATACTGTTTGAAGGTGAGAGAGCACTATACTGTTTGTTGAAGGTGAGAAAGCACTATACTGTTTGAAGGTGTGAAAGCACTATACTGTTTGTTTACGGTGAGAAAGCACTATACTGTTTGTTTACGGTGAGAAAGCACTATACTGTTTGTTTACGGTGAGAAAGCACTGTACTGTTTGTTGACGGTGAGAAAGCACTATACTGTTTGTTTACGGTGAGAAAGCACTATACTGTTTGTTTACGGTGAGAAAGCACTATACTGTTTGTTGACGGTGAGAAAGCACTGTACTGTTTGTTGACGGTGAGAAAGCACTATACTGTTTGTTGACGGTGAGAAAGCACTATACTGTTTGAAGGTGAGAAAGCACTATACTGTTTGTTGACGGTGAGAAGGCACTATACTGTTTGTTGAAGGTGAGAAAGCACTATACTGTTTGTTTACGGTGAGAAAGCACTATACTGTTTGTTGACGGTGAGAAAGCACTATACTGTTTGTTTACGGTGAGAAAGCACTATACTGTTTGTTGAAGGTGTGAAAGCACTATACTGTTTGTTGAAGGTGAGAAAGCACTATACTGTTTGAAGGTGAGAAAGCACTATACTGTTTGTTGAAGGTGAGAAGGCACTATACTGTTTGTTGAAGGTGAGAGAGCACTATACTGTTTGTTGAAGGTGAGAAAGCACTATACTGTTTGAAGGTGTGAAAGCACTATACTGTTTGTTTACGGTGAGAAAGCACTATACTGTTTGAAGGTGAGAGAGCACTATACTGTTTGAAGGTGTGAAAGCACTATACTGTTTGTTTACGGTGAGAAAGCACTATACTGTTTGTTTACGGTGAGAAAGCACTATACTGTTTGTTTACGGTGAGAAAGCACTGTACTGTTTGTTGACGGTGAGAAAGCACTATACTGTTTGTTTACGGTGAGAAAGCACTATACTGTTTGTTTACGGTGAGAAAGCACTATACTGTTTGACGGTGAGAAAGCACTGTACTGTTTGTTGACGGTGAGAAAGCACTATACTGTTTGTTGACGGTGAGAAAGCACTATACTGTTTGAAGGTGAGAAAGCACTATACTGTTTGTTGACGGTGAGAAGGCACTATACTGTTTGTTGAAGGTGAGAAAGCACTATACTGTTTGTTGAAGGTGAGAAAGCACTATACTGTTTGTTGACGGTGAGAAAGCACTATACTGTTTGTTTACGGTGAGAAAGCACTATACTGTTTGTTTACGGTGAGCAAGCACTATACTGTTTGTTTACGGTGAGAAAGCACTGTACTGTTTGTTGACGGTGAGAAAGCACTATACTGTTTGTTTACGGTGAGAAAGCACTATACTGTTTGTTTACGGTGAGAAAGCACTATACTGTTTGTTGACGGTGAGAAAGCACTGTACTGTTTGTTGACGGTGAGAAAGCACTATACTGTTTGTTGACGGTGAGAAAGCACTATACAGTTTGTTGACGGTGAGAAATCACTGTACTAATAATTAAATCAAATGAAAATAGAAAAGTTAATGTCGAGACCTGTCTTGTTTTAGTAGTGCTGATGATGTCATGATAAACTGTATTTGGTTAGGTCAAAGCTATGCTAAATCCACCCTTGCCCACTATTGGCTAATATCCGATGACTAGGTCACTTGTGTTGCGCCATAAAAAACAAACGCAACAAACCAAAACAACACAAAAGGCACTGGTCTGGTTCTCCTGGTTTTACTAAGACAAGGTTCAAATCCCTGTGGTGCCCTGCTCATGGTTTGCGTTACATTTCCATTTCCATGGTGGATTAGAAGCGACTATAGTCCACATAGCACTTCAAACCTATTTGAGAATAGCCGATCTGTAGATCGGCTAGCTATTTTCACACAGCAATGCAGCTCTCCGGGGAAAAGCTCATTGTGCGTATATGAGCATGAGCGCGAGAAATGTGTTTGGATTAGGGGTTGTAATATTATTAATTTTAAATTGTATTTCCATATGCTGTATTTATTATGCAGGCAATTTAGAGTTGATTGGTAGTACCATTTGTAGCGACTTTTTTTGGTCCCTAACATTCATCGAGCTCTGGACTTAGTCAATTTATTTTTTCACCATTGGGTCACTACCGAAACGAAAGTTGGTCACTACCGAAACGAAAGTTAAATCCGAAAAAATCACTAAGTGTGGAGGCCAAAATCGTCCCCCCAAAAACCTGTTAGGAGTACGTTTCAGGCAATTTAGAGTTGATTGGTAGTACCATTTGTAGTGACTTTTTTTGGTCCCTAACATTCATCGAGCTCTGGACTTAGTCAATTTATTTTTTCACCATTGGGTCACTACCGAAACGAAAGTTGGTCACTTCCGAAACGAAAGTTAAATCTGAAAAAATCACTCAGTGTGGAGGCCAAAATCGTCCCCCCAAAAACCTGTTAGGAGTACGTTTCAGGCAATTTAGAGTTGATTGGTAGTACCATTTGTAGTGACTTTTTTTGGTCCCTAGCATTCATCGAGCTCTGGACTTAGTCAATTTATTTTTTAACCATTGGGTCACTACCGAAACGAAAGTTGGTCACTACCGAAACGAAAGTTAAATCCGAAAAAATCACTAAGTGTGGAGGCCAAAATCGTCCCCCCAAAAACCTGTTAGGAGTATGTTTCAGGCAATTTATAGTTGATTGGTAGTACCATTTGTAGTGACTTTTTTTTGTCTGTGGTCTGGTCATATGAATGACTTCTTAGTCTATTTTTAGAGGTAAGAAAAATAAAAGCACCTAATAACAACATATTAATTTTTATTAATCAAAAAGGTAGGCAGAAGTATAATGTGTCATGACGTTAGCACGGAATAGCTGGTGTACAATTTATGGTACAGTTCTGTGGTAATGAGAGGTAATTTGTTCCTAATAACAACAAAATTTTTTTTATTAAGCAAAAAGGTAGGCAGAAGTATAATGGGTCATGAAGATAGCCCAGAATGGCTGATGTACAATTTACAGTACAGTTCTGTTGAAATTAGATGTAAAGTAACTTGAAGTAAGTGGAAATAACATTAAATAAAGGCCTAATAAAGAACACATTGTTCTAACGAAACCCTTATAGTACACTAGCCTAACATCACATCGTGTAGTTAGTAGTTGCGGGGTTGTAATGTGACGGTCAAGTAAGTGGAAATAACATCTTAATAGGCTTTGTTAGGTCTTATGATGCTTATTATGCTCTAGGAATTATGTTCCATAATTAGCATATAACTGTGTTTGTTTGTTTCTGTCTAATAGCAGAGAACACCATTTCTAATAAAGCCTTTTGTTACGTTTCATTCAATTTCTAATTAAAACAATTAAGGGATAATAGTGGAAAAT
>NC_139940.1:17586638-17606638 GCF_963454915.1 Gymnoscopelus microlampas
TTTTCCAATGCTAGTAAAGCACATAAGAGGTTTTTGGGGGGCCGATTTTGGCCTCCAGACTTAGTGATTTTTTCGGATTTGACTTTCGTTTCGGTAGTGACAAACTTTCGTTTCGGTAGTGACACAATGGTGAAAAAAAAAGATTTACTAAGTCCAGAGCTCGATGAATGTTAGGGACCAAAAAAAAAAGTCACAACAAAGTACTACCGATCAACTCTAAATTGCCTGAAACGTACTCTTAAGAGGTTTTTGGGGGGACGATTTTGGCCTCCACACTAGTGATTTTTTCGGATTTAACTTTCGTTTCGGTAGTGACCAACTTTCGTTTCGGTAGTGACACAATGGTGATTTTTTTTTTACTAAGTCCAGAGCGCGATGAATTTTAGGGACCAAAAAAAAAAGTCACTACAAAGTACTACCAATCAACTCTAAATTGCCTGAAACGTACTCCTAACAGGTTTTTGGGGGGACGATTTTGGCCTCCACACTTAGTGATTTTTCAGATTTAACTTTCGTTTCGGTAGTGACAAACTTTCGTTTCGGTGGTGACACAATGGTGAAAAAAAATGTACTAAGTCCAGAGCTCGATGAATGTTAGGGACCAAAAAAAAGAAGTCACTACCAATCAACTTTAAATTGCCTGAAACGTACTTACTAACAGGTTTTTGGGGGAACACATTTTTTTTTGGCCTCCACACTTAGTGATTTTTTCGGATTTAACTACGTTTCGGTAGTGACACAATGGTGTCGTGACACAATGGTGTCACTACCTAACATTCATCGAGCTCTGGACTTAGTAATTTTTTTTTTGTTTCGGTAGTGACACCATTGTGTCACTACCGAAACGAAGTTAAATCCGAAAAAATCACTAAGTGTGGAGGCCAAAAAAAAATGTGTTCCCCCAAAAACCTGTTAGGAGTACGTTTCAGGCAATTTAAAGTTGATTGGTAGTGACTTATTTTTTCACTACACAATGGTGTCACTACCGAAACGAAAAAAAAATTACTAAGTCCAGAGCTCGATGAATGTTAGGGACCAAAAAAAAAGTCACTACCAATCAACGTTAAATTACCTGAAACGTACTCCTTACAGGTTTTTGGGGGAACATTTTTTTTTTTCGTTTCGGTAGTGTCACTACCGAAACGGAAAAAAAATTACTAAGTCCAGAGCTCGATGAATGTTAGGGACAAAAAAAAAAAGTCACTACCAATCAACTTTAAATTGCCTGAAACGTACTCCTAACAGGTTTTTCGGGGAACAAATTTTTTTTTGGCCTCCACACTTAGTGATTTTTTCGGATTTAACTTCGTTTCGGTAGTGACACAATGGTGTCACTACCGAAACGAAAAAAAAATTACTAAGTCCAGAGCTAGATGAATGTTAGGGACCAAAAAATAAGTCACTACCAATCAACTTTAAATTACCTGAAACGTACTCCTAACAGGTTTTTGGGGGAACAAATTTTTTTTTGGCCTCCATACTTAGTGTTTTTTTTCGGATTTAACTTCATTTCGGTAGTGACACAATGGTGTCACTACCGAAACGAAAAAAAATGACTAAGTCCAGAGCTCGATGAATCTTAGGGACCTATAAAAAAGTCACTACCAATCAACTTTAAATTGCCTGAAACGTACTCCTTACAGGTTTTTGGGGGAACATTTTTTTTTTTCGTTTCGGTAGTGTCACTACCGAAACGGAAAAAAAATTACTAAGTCCAGAGCTCGATGAATGTTAGGGACAAAAAAAAAAAGTCACTACCAATCAACTTTAAATTGCCTGAAACGTACTCCTAACAGGTTTTTCGGGGAACAAATTTTTTTTTGGCCTCCACACTTAGTGATTTTTTCGGATTTAACTTCGTTTCGGTAGTGACACAATGGTGTCACTACCGAAACGAAAAAAAAATTACTAAGTCCAGAGCTAGATGAATGTTAGGGACCAAAAAATAAGTCACTACCAATCAACTTTAAATTGCCTGGATTGTACTCCTAACAGGTTTTTGGGGGAACAATTGTTTTTTTCCCCAAAAACGAAGTTAAATCCGAAAAAATCACTAAGTGTGGAGGCCAAAAAAAAATGTGTTCCCCCAAAAACCTGTTAGGAGTACGTTTCAGGCAATTTAAAGTTGATTGGTAGTGACTTTTTTTTTGGTCCCTAACATTCATCGCGCTCTCGACTTAGTAATTTTTTTTTCTAACGTGCTCCTAACAGGTTTTTGGGGGAACAATTTTTTTTCTGTTTTCGTCACTCGTCACTTTTCGTCAATACCGAAACGGAAAAAAAAATTCACAAAAAAATCACTACCAATCAGCTTTAAATTGTATGAAACGTGCTCCTAACAGGTTTTTGGGGGAACAATTTTTTTTCTGTTTTCGTCACTCGTCACTTTTCGTTACTACCGAAACGGAAAAAAAAATTCACAAAAAAATCACTACCAATCAGCTTTAAATTGCCTGAAACGTGCTCCTAACAGGTTTTTGGGGGAACAATTGTTTTTCTGTTTTCGTCACTCGTCACTTTTCGTCACTACCGAAACGGAAAAAAAAATTCACAAAAAAATCACTACCAATCAGCTTTAAATGGCCTGAAACGTGCTCCTAACAGGTTTTTGGGGGAACAATTTTTTTCCTGTTTTCGTCACTCGTCACTTTTCGTCACTACCGAAACGGAAAAAATAATTCACAAAAAAATCACTACCAATCAGCTTTAAATTGCCTGAAACGTGCTCCTAACAGGCTTTTGGGGGAACAATTTTTTTTCTGTTTTCGTCACTCGTCACTTTTCGTCACTACCGAAACGGAAAAAAAAATCACAAAAAAATCACTACCAATCAGCTTGAAATTGCCTGAAACGTGCTCCTAACAGTTTTTTGGGGGAACCATTTTTTTTCTGTTTTCGTCACTCGTCACTTTTCGTCACTACTGAAACGGAAAAAAAAATTCACAAAAAAATCACTACCAATCAGCTTTAAATTGCCTGAAACGTGCTCCTAACAGGTGTTTGGGGGAACAATTATTTTTATGTTTTCGTCACTCGTCACTTTTCGTCACTACCGAAACGGAAAAAAAAAATCGCAAAAAAATCACTACCAATCAGCTTTAAATTGCCTGAAACGTGCTCCTAACAGGCTTTTGGGGGAACAATTTTTTTTCTGTTTTCGTCACTTTTCGTCACTACCGAAACGGGAAAAAAAATTCACAAAAAAATCACTACCAATCAGCTTTACATTGCCTGAAACGTGCTCCTAACAGGTGTTTGGGGGAACAATTTTTTTTCTGTTTTCGTCACTCGTCACTTTTCGTCACTACCGAAACGGGAAAAAAAATTCACAAAAAAATCACTACCAATCAGCTTTAAATTGCCTGAAACGTGCTCCTAACAGGTTTTTGGGGGAACCATTTTTTTTCTGTTTTCGTCACTCATCACTTTTCGTCACTACCGAAACGGAAAAAAAAATTCACAAAAAAATCACTACCAATCAGCTTTAAATTGCCTGAAACGTGCTCCTAACAGGCTTTTGGGGGAACAATTTTTTTTCTGTTTTCGTCACTCGTCACTTTTCGTCACTACCGAAACGGAAAAAAAAAGTCACAAAAAAATCACTACCAATCAGCTTTAAATTGCCTGAAACGTGCTCCTAACAGGTTTTTGGGGGAACCATTTTTTTTCTGTTTTCGTCACTCGTCACTTTTCGTCACTACTGAAACGGAAAAAAAAATTCACAAAAAAATCACTACCAATCAGCTTTAAATTGCCTGAAACGTGCTCCTAACAGGTGTTTGGGGGAACAATTTTTTTTCTGTTTTCGTCACTCGTCACTTTTCGTCACTACCGAAACGGGAAAAAAATTTCACAAAAAAATCACTACCAATCAGCTTTAAATTGCCTGAAACGTGCTCCTAACAGGTTTTTGGGGGAACCATTTTTTTTCTGTTTTCGTCACTCATCACTTTTCGTCACTACCGAAACGGAAAAAAAAATTCACAAAAAAATCACTACCAATCAGCTTTAAATTGCCTGAAACGTGCTCCTAACAGGCTTTTGGGGGAACAATTTTTTTTCTGTTTTCGTCACTTTTCGTCACTACCGAAACGGGGAAAAAAAATCACAAAAAAATCACTACCAATCAGCTTTAAATTGCCTGAAACGTGCTCCTAACAGGTGTTTGGGGGAACATTTTTTTTTCTGTTTTCGTCACTCGTCACTTTTCGTCACTACCGAAACGGGAAAAAAAATTCACAAAAAAATCACTAGCAATCAGCTTTAAATTGCCTGAAACGTGCTCCTAACAGGTTTTTGGGGGAACCATTCTTTTTCTGTTTTCGTCACTCATCACTTTTCGTCACTACCGAAACGGAAAAAAAAATTCACAAAAAAATCACTACCAATCAGCTTTAAATTGCCTGAAACGTGCTCCTAACAGGTTTTGGGGGAACAATTTTTTTTCTGTTTTCGTCACTTTTCGTCACTACCGAAACGGGAAAAAAAATTCACAAAAAAATCACTACCAATCAGCTTTAAATTGCCTGAAACGTGCTCCTCACAGGTTTTTGGGGGAACAATTTTTTTTCTGTTTTCGTCACTCGTCACTTTTCGTCACTACCGAAACGGAAAAAAAAAATCACAAAAAAATCACTACCAATCAGCTTTAAATTGCCTGAAAGGTGCTCCTAACAGGTTTTTGGGGGAACAATGTTTTTTCTGTTTTCGTCACTCGTCACTTTTCGTCACTACCGAAACGGGGAAAAGAAATCACAAAAAAAATCACTACCAATCAGCTTTAAATGGCCTGAAACGTGCTCCTAACAGGTGTTTGGGGGAACATTTTTTTTCTGTTTTCGTCACTCGTCACTTTTCGTCACTACCGAAACGGTAAAAAAAAAATCACAAAAAAATCACTACCAATTGCCTGAAACGTGCTCCTAACAGGTGTTTGGGGGAACATTTTTTTTTCTGTTTTCGTCACTCGTCACTTTTCGTCACTACCGAAACGGGAAAAAAAATTCACAAAAAAATCACTACCAATCAGCTTTAAATTGCCTGAAACGTGCTCCTAACAGGTGTTTGGGGGAACAATTTTTTTTCTGTTTTCGTCACTCGTCACTTTTCGTCACTACCGAAACGGAAAAAAAAATTCACAAAAAAATCACTACCAATCAGCTTTAAATTGCCTGAAAGGTGCTCCTAACAGGTTTTTGGGGGAACAATGTTTTTTCTGTTTTCGTCACTCGTCACTTTTCGTCACTACCGAAACGGGGAAAAGAAATCACAAAAAAAATCACTACCAATCAGCTTTAAATGGCCTGAAACGTGCTCCTAACAGGTTTTTGGGGGAACAATTTTTTTTCTGTTTTCGTCACTCGTCACTTTTCGTCACTACCGAAACGGAAAAAAAAATTCACAAAAAAATCACTACCAATAAGCTTTAAATTGCCTGAAAGGTGCTCCTAACAGGTTTTTGGGGGAACAATGTTTTTTCTGTTTTCGTCACTCGTCACTTTTCGTCACTACCGAAACGGTAAAAAAAAATCACAAAAAAATCACTACCAATCAGCTTTAAATTGCCTGAAACGTGCTCCTAACAGGTTTTTGGGGGAACAATTTTTTTTCTGTTTTCGTCACTCGTCACTTTTCGTCACTACCGAAACGGAAAAAAAAATTCACAAAAAAATCACTACCAATAAGCTTTAAATTGCCTGAAAGGTGCTCCTAACAGGTTTTTTGGGGAACAATGTTTTTTCTGTTTTCGTCACAAGTCACTTTTCGTCACTACCGAAACGGGAAAAAAAAATCACAAAAAAATCACTACCAATCAGCTTTAAATTGCCTGAAACGTGCTCCTAACAGGTTTTTGGGGGAACCATTTTTTTTCTGTTTTCGTCACTCGTCACTAGTCGTCACTACCGAAACGGAAAAAAAAATTCACAAAAAAATCACTACCAATCAGCTTTAAATTGCATGAAACGTGCTCCTAACAGGTTTTTGGGGGAACATTTTTTTTTCTGTTTTAGTCACTCGTCACTTTTCGTCACTACCGAAACGGAAAAAAAAATTCACAAAAAAATCACTACCAGCTTTCAATTGCCTGAAACGTGCTCCTAACAGGTTTTTGGGGGAACCATTTTTTTTCTGTTTTCGTCACTCGTCACTTTTCGTCACTACCGAAACGGGAAAAAAAATTCACAAAAAAATCACTACCAATCAGCTTTAAATTGCCTGACGTGCTCCTAACAGGTTTTTGGGGGAACAATGTTTTTTCTGTTTTCGTCACTCGTCACTTTTCGTCACTACCGAAACGGGGAAAAAAAATCACAAAAAAATCACTACCAATCAGCTTTAAATTGCCTGAAACGTGCTCCTAACAGGTTTTTGGGGGAACAATTTTTTTTCTGTTTTCGTCACTCGTCACTTTTCGTCACTACCGAAACGGAAAAAAAAATTCACAAAAAAATCACTACCAATAAGCTTTAAATTGCCTGAAAGGTGCTCCTAACAGGTTTTTGGGGGAACAATGTTTTTTCTGTTTTCGTCACTCGTCACTTTTCGTCACTACCGAAACGGGAAAAAAAATTCACAAAAAAATCACTACCAATCAGCTTTAAATTGCCTGAAACGTGCTCCTAACAGGTTTTTGGGGGAACCATTTTTGTTCTGTTTTCGTCACTCGTCACTTTTCGTCACTACCGAAACGGAAAAAAAAAATCACAAAAAAATCACTACCAATCAGCTTTAAATTGCCTGAAACGTGCTCCTAACAGGTTTTTGGGGGAACATTTTTTTTTCTGTTTTCGTCACTCGTCACTTTTCGTCACTACCGAAACGGAAAAAAAAATTCACAAAAAAATCACTACCAATAAGCTTTAAATTGCCTGAAAGGTGCTCCTAACAGGTTTTTGGGGGAACAATGTTTTTTCTGTTTTCGTCACAAGTCACTTTTCGTCACTACCGAAACGGGAAAAAAAAATCACAAAAAAATCACTACCAATCAGCTTTAAATTGCCTGAAACGTGCTCCTAACAGGTTTTTGGGGGAACCATTTTTTTTCTGTTTTCGTCACTCGTCACTAGTCGTCACTACCGAAACGGAAAAAAAAATTCACACAAAAATCACTACCAATCAGCTTTAAATTGCATGAAACGTGCTCCTAACAGGTTTTTGGGGGAACATTTTTTTTTCTGTTTTAGTCACTCGTCACTTTTCGTCACTACCGAAACGGAAAAAAAAATTCACAAAAAAATCACTACCAGCTTTCAATTGCCTGAAACGTGCTCCTAACAGGTTTTTGGGGGAACCATTTTTTTTCTGTTTTCGTCACTCGTCACTTTTCGTCACTACCGAAACGGGAAAAAAAATTCACAAAAAAATCACTACCAATCAGCTTTAAATTGCCTGACGTGCTCCTAACAGGTTTTTGGGGGAACAATGTTTTTTCTGTTTTCGTCACTCGTCACTTTTCGTCACTACCGAAACGGGGAAAAAAAATCACAAAAAAATCACTACCAATCAGCTTTAAATTGCCTGAAACGTGCTCCTAACAGGTTTTTGGGGGAACAATTTTTTTTCTGTTTTCGTCACTCGTCACTTTTCGTCACTACCGAAACGGAAAAAAAAATTCACAAAAAAATCACTACCAATAAGCTTTAAATTGCCTGAAAGGTGCTCCTAACAGGTTTTTGGGGGAACAATGTTTTTTCTGTTTTCGTCACTCGTCACTTTTCGTCACTACCGAAACGGGAAAAAAATTCACAAAAAAATCACTACCAATCAGCTTTAAATTGCCTGAAACGTGCTCCTAACAGGTTTTTGGGGGAACCATTTTTGTTCTGTTTTCGTCACTCGTCACTTTTCGTCACTACCGAAACGGAAAAAAAAAATCACAAAAAAATCACTACCAATCAGCTTTAAATTGCCTGAAACGTGCTCCTAACAGGTTTTTGGGGGAACATTTTTTTTTCTGTTTTCGTCACTCGTCACTTTTCGTCACTATCGAAACGGAAAAAAAAAATCACAAAAAAATCACTACCAATCAGTTTTAAATGGCCTGAAACGTGCTCCTAACAGGTTTTTGGGGGAACAATTTTTTTCCTGTTTTCGTCACTCGTCACTTTTCGTCACTACCGAAACGGGAAAAAAAATTCACAAAAAAATCACTACCAATCAGCTTTAAATTGCCTGACGTGCTCCTAACAGGTTTTTGGGGGAACAATTTTTTTTTCTGTTTTCGTCACTCGTCACTTTTTGTCACTACCAAAACGGAAAAAGAAATTCACAAAAAAATCACTACCAATCAGCTTTAAATTGCCTGAAACGTGCTCCTAACAGGTTTTTGGGGGAACATTTTTTTTTCTGTTTTCGTCACTCGTCACTTTTCGTCACTACCGAAACGGAAAAAAAAATTCACAAAAAAATCACTACCAATCAGCTTTAAATTGCCTGACGTGCTCCTAACAGGTTTTTGGGGGAACAATGTTTTTTCTGTTTTCGTCACTCGTCACTTTTCGTCACTACCGAAACGGGGGAAAAAAATCACAAAAAAATCACTACCAATCAGCTTTAAATTGCCTGAAACGTGCTCCTAACAGGTTTTTGGGGGAACAATTTTTTTTCTGTTTTCGTCACTCGTCACTTTTCGTCACTACCGAAACGGAAAAAAAAATTCACAAAAAAATCACTACCAATAAGCTTTAAATTGCCTGAAAGGTGCTCCTAACAGGTTTTTGGGGGAACAATGTTTTTTCTGTTTTCGTCACTCGTCACTTTTCGTCACTACCGAAACGGGAAAAAAAATTCACAAAAAAATCACTACCAATCAGCTTTAAATTGCCTGAAACGTGCTCCTAACAGGTTTTTGGGGGAACCATTTTTTTTCTGTTTTCGTCACTCGTCACTAGTCGTCACTACCGAAACGGAAAAAAAAATTCACAAAAAAATCACTACCAATCAGCTTTAAATTGCATGAAACGTGCTCCTAACAGGTTTTTGGGGGAACCATTTTTTTTCTGTTTTCGTCACTCGTCACTTTTTGTCACTACCAAAACGGAAAAAAAAATTCACAAAAAAATCACTACCAATCAGCTTTAAATTGCCTGACGTGCTCCTAACAGGTTTTTGGGGGAACAATTTTTTTTCTGTTTTCGTCACTCGTCACTTTTCGCCACTACCGAAACGGAAAAAAAAATCACAAAAAAATCACTACCAATCAGCTTTAAATTGCCTGAAACGTGCTCCTAACAGGTTTTTGGGGGAACAATTTTTTTTCTGTTTTCGTCACTCGTCACTTTTCGTCACTACCGAAACGGTAAAAAAAAAATCACAAAAAAATCACTACCAATCAGCTTTAAATGGCCTGAAACGTGCTCCTAACAGGTTTTTGGGGGAACCATTTTTTTTCTGTTTTCGTCACTCGTCACTTTTCGTCACTACCGAAACGGAAAAAAAAAGTCACAAAAAAATCACTACCAATCAGCTTTAAATGGCCTGAAACGTGCTCCTAACAGGTTTTTGGGGGAACCATTTTTTTTCTGTTTTCGTCACTCGTCACTTTTCGTCACTACCGAAACGGAAAAAAAAATTCACAAAAAAATCACTACCAATCAGCTTTAAATTGCCTGAAACGTGCTCCTAACAGGTTTTTGGGGGAACATTTTTTTTTCTGTTTTCGTCACTCGTCACTTTTCGTCACTATCGAAACGGAAAAAAAAATTCACAAAAAAATCACTACCAATCAGCTTTAAATGGCCTGAAACGTGCTCCTAACAAGTTTTTGGGGGAACAATTTTTTTCCTGTTTTCGTCACTCGTCACTTTTCGTCACTACCGAAACGGGAAAAAAAATTCACAAAAAAATCACTACCAATCAGCTTTAAATTGCCTGACGTGCTCCTAACAGGTTTTTGGGGGAACAATTTTTTTTTCTGTTTTCGTCACTCGTCACTTTTTGTCACTACCAAAACGGAAAAAGAAATTCACAAAAAAATCACTACCAATCAGCTTTAAATTGCCTGAAACGTGCTCCTAACAGGTTTTTGGGGGAACATTTTTTTTTCTGTTTTCGTCACTCGTCACTTTTCGTCACTACCGAAACGGGGGAAAAAAATCACAAAAAAATCACTACCAATCAGCTTTAAATTGCCTGAAACGTGCTCCTAACAGGTTTTTGGGGGAACAATTTTTTTTCTGTTTTCGTCACTCGTCACTTTTCGTCACTACCGAAACGGAAAAAAAAATTCACAAAAAAATCACTACCAATAAGCTTTAAATTGCCTGAAAGGTGCTCCTAACAGGTTTTTGGGGGAACAATGTTTTTTCTGTTTTCGTCACTCGTCACTTTTCGTCACTACCGAAACGGGAAAAAAAATTCACAAAAAAATCACTACCAATCAGCTTTAAATTGCCTGAAACGTGCTCCTAACAGGTTTTTGGGGGAACCATTTTTTTTCTGTTTTCGTCACTCGTCACTAGTCGTCACTACCGAAACGGAAAAAAAAATTCACAAAAAAATCACTACCAATCAGCTTTAAATTGCATGAAACGTGCTCCTAACAGGTTTTTGGGGGAACCATTTTTTTTCTGTTTTCGTCACTCGTCACTTTTCGTCACTACCGAAACGGGAAAAAAAATTCACAAAAAAATCACTACCAATCAGCTTTAAATGGCCTGAAACGTGCTCCTAACAGGTTTTTGGGGGAACCATTTTTTTTCTGTTTTCGTCACTCGTCACTTTTCGTCACTACCGAAACGGAAAAAAAAATCACAAAAAAATCACTACCAATCAGCTTTAAATGGCCTGAAACGTGCTCCTAACAGGTTTTTGGGGGAACCATTTTTTTTCTGTTTTCGTCACTCGTCACTTTTCGTCACTACCGAAACGAAAAAAAAAAGTCACAAAAAAATCACTACCAATCAGCTTTAAATGGCCTGAAACGTGCTCCTAACAGGTTTTTGGGGGAACCATTTTTTTTCTGTTTTCGTCACTCGTCACTTTTCGTCACTACCGAAACGGAAAAAAAAAATCACAAAAAAATCACTACCAATCAGCTTTAAATTGCCTGAAACGTGCTCCTAACAGGTTTTTGGGGGAACATTTTTTTTTCTGTTTTCGTCACTCGTCACTTTTCGTCACTATCGAAACGGAAAAAAAAATTCACAAAAAAATCACTACCAATCAGCTTTAAATGGCCTGAAACGTGCTCCTAACAGGTTTTTGGGGGAACAATTTTTTTCCTGTTTTCGTCACTCGTCACTTTTCGTCACTACCGAAACGGGAAAAAAAATTCACAAAAAAATCACTACCAATCAGCTTTAAATTGCCTGAAACGTGCTCCTAACAGGTTTTTGGGGGAACATTTTTTTTTCTGTTTTCGTCACTCGTCACTAGTCGTCACTACCGAAACGGAAAAAAAAATTCACAAAAAAATCACTACCAATCAGCTTTAAATTGCCTGAAACGTGCTCCTAACAGGTTTTTGGGGGAACATTTTTTTTTCTGTTTTCGTCACTCGTCACTTTTCGTCACTACCGAAACGGAAAAAAAAATTCACAAAAAAATCACTACCGATCAGCTTTAAATGGCCTGAAACGTGCTCCTAACAGGTTTTTGGGGGAACCATTTTTTTTCTGTTTTCGTCACTCGTCACTTTTCGTCACTACCGAAACGGAAAAAAAAAGTCACAAAAAAATCACTACCAATCAGCTTTAAATGGCCTGAAACGTGCTCCTAACAGGTTTTTGGGGGAACCATTTTTTTTCTGTTTTCGTCACTCGTCACTTTTCGTCACTACCGAAACGGAAAAAAAAATTCACAAAAAAATCACTACCAATCAGCTTTAAATTGCCTGAAACGTGCTCCTAACAGGTTTTTGGGGGAACAATTTTTTTTCTGTTTTCGTCACTCGTCACTTTTCGTCACTATCGAAACGGGAATTTTTTTTTACAAAAAAATCATTTTGGCCTCCACTCTTAGTGATTTTTTCAGATTTAACTTTCGTTTCGGTAGTGACAAACTTTCGTTTCGGTAGTGACACAATGGTGAAAAAAAAAGATTTACTAAGTCCAGAGCTCGATGAATGTTAGGGACCAGAACAAAAAGTCACTACAAAGTACTACAAATCAACTCTAAATTGCCTGAAACATACTCCTAACAGGTTTTTGGGGGAACATTTTTTTTTCTGTTTTCGTCACTCGTCACTAGTCGTCACTACCGAAACGGAAAAAAAAAATCACAAAAAAATCACTACCAATCAGCTTTAAATGGCCTGAAACGTGCTCCTAACAGGTTTTTGGGGGAACATTTTTTTTTCTGTTTTCGTCACTCGTCACTTTTCGTCACTACCGAAACGGAAAAAAAAATTCACAAAAAAATCACTACCAATCAGCTTTAAATTGCCTGAAACGTGCTCCTAACAGGTTTTTGGGGGAACAATTTTTTTTCTGTTTTCGTCACTCGTCACTTTTCGTCACTACCGAAACGGGATTTTTTTTTTACAAAAAAATCATTTTGGCCTCCACTCTTAGTGATTTTTTCAGATTTAACTTTCGTTTCGGTAGTGACAAACTTTCGTTTCGGTAGTGACACAATGGTGAAAAAAAAAGATTTACTAAGTCCAGAGCTCGATGAATGTTAGGGACCAGAACAAAAAGTCACTACAAAGTACTACAAATCAACTCTAAATTGCCTGAAACATACTCCTAACAGGTTTTTGGGGGAACATTTTTTTTTCTGTTTTCGTCACTCGTCACTAGTCGTCACTACCGAAACGGAAAAAAAAAATCACAAAAAAATCACTACCAATCAGCTTTAAATGGCCTGAAACGTGCTCCTAACAGGTTTTTGGGGGAACATTTTTTTTTCTGTTTTCGTCACTCGTCACTTTTCGTCACTACCGAAACGGAAAAAAAAATTCACAAAAAAATCACTACCAATCAGCTTTAAATTGCCTGAAACGTGCTCCTAACAGGTTTTTGGGGGAACAATTTTTTTTCTGTTTTCGTCACTCGTCACTTTTCGTCACTACCGAAACGGGATTTTTTTTTTACAAAAAAATCATTTTGGCCTCCACAATTAGTGATTTTTTCGGATTTAACTTTCGTTTCGGTAGTGACAAACTTTCGTTTCGGTAGTGACACAATGGTGAAAAAAAAAGATTTACTAAGTCCAGAGCTCGATGAATGTTAGGGACCAGAACAAAAAGTCACTACAAAGTACTACAAATCAACTCTAAATTGCCTGAAACATACTCCTAACAGGTTTTTGGGGGGACGATTTTGGCCTCCACACTTGGTGATTTTTTCGGATTTAACTTTCGTTTCGGTAGTGACAAACTTTCGTTTCGGTAGTGACACAATGGTGAAAAAAAAAATTTAATGTTAGGGACCAAAAAAAAAAGTCACTACAAAGTACTACCAATCAACTCTAAATTGCCTGAAACTTATTCCTAAGAGGTACTTAGTGATTTTTTTCGGATTTAACTTTGGTTTCGGTAGTGACAAACTTTCGTTTCGGTAGTGACACAATGGTGAAAAATGTTTTTACTAAGTCCAGAGCTCGATGAATGTTAGGGACCCAAAAAAAAAGTCGGTAGCACTTTACAATAATGACCCGTTATAAAGCATTTATAAACGTTTATAAGTAGTTTGTAGACTATTAACAAATCATTAACAACCTGTTTGTTGACATTCGTAAATGATTACTAAAACCTTTATAACTACAGTTACAAATCATTTGTAAAGTATTAGCAAGTAGTGAACTATTCATGATTAAAGCCATTTATATACATCTGTAAAAGATTATTAAATCATTTGTAACGACCCATTCTAAAGCATTTATAAACGTTTATAAGCAGTTTGTAGACTATTAACAAATCATTAACAACCTGTTTATTGACATTCGTAAATGATTACTAAAACCTTTATAACTACGGTTACAAATCATCTATAAAGGTATTAGTAACTATTCATGAATAAGCCATGTATAATACATCTGTAAATGATTATTAAATAATTTGTAACTGATGTTACATAATATATACAAGCTATTGGTAGCTTGTTCATGTTTAACATATGCTTTGTTAAACATTCCTAAAGTATCTATAAATCCTTAGTACATGTTATTATGTGCCCTATAGTAAAGTGAAGACAGTTCATCATTTACAACTGTCTGTTAATGTGTTTGTTCATGTTTAACATGCTTTGTAAAACATTCCTAAAATATCTATAAATCCTTTGTACATGTTATTATGTGCCCTACAGTAAAGTGAAGACAGTTCATCATTTATGACTGTCTGTTAATGTGGACTTTCTCCTTACCTGTTGCAAACTACCTGGCTTTCATGAATGCAGACCAAACAATGCATCCAAACAATTACTAGAATTATCATTCATGTTAAGCAAATGATGCGTAAGACATTCGTAAAGAGTATGTAAACCATTTGCAGACGTTATCATGAGCCTGAGCCTAGTTGCTTCTTTTGGGCTTGTTTTCATAGACCTGTCCGCTTGTTTCTTTTGCAAAATCTGGCAACACACTGATTACCTGCATTACACCTGCAGTAGCCTACTAGGGAGGAAGTGAACAGTGATGCAGTTGCAGATTGGACAGAAATATGTCTAATTCATGTTTTATGTGTTTTAACTGTCTTGTTGCAGGTGATCGAGGTAACATAAAATGGCTAATCTTACACACATGAAGTAGCATTATGACTAGGGGGTATTTTGATGGTGGCTGTTTGTATCCACAATGTTTGTTTTGATGTGTAGGCTAGTAATGTCCTCCATGCTTAGCAGTTTAGCTTAGCAGCTAAAGCTAACTTGCACTGGGAGGTGGTGACTGCAGAGGCTCCAAGCTGCTACTCTGTGATTCTGTTGTGATTCATTTCTTTGTTTAAATGTCAGTGTGTGTGCTGTGGCCAAGAGTTGCTACATTTTATATCTTAATAAATTGTTGTATACTTGTATACTATATAACGTTACTTTTGCCACTTTTTGATGTCACATGTTTTACTAATCACTGTTAAACATGAAATAATAATGCATAGTCTTCACTTTACAACAAGGCCCATGATAACGTTAGCAAATGGTCAACACACTCTTTACGAATGTCTTACGAATCATATATTAAACATGAAAGATAATTCTAGTAATTGTTTGGCATCTGCATTCATGAAAGCCAGGTAGTTTGCAACAGGTAAGGAGAAAGTCACATTAACAGACAGTTGTAAATGATGAACTGTCTTCACTTTACTATAGGGCACATAATAACATGTACTAAGGATTTATAGATATTTTACTCTACTCAGAGTCATAAGTTTACAAAATGTACTAAAGTACAGTGAACGTCTGTGCGGTTTGTCTTCATCACTGAAAATAACGTACATGTAAACTGATATAAAACTGCTGTCATGTGCAGTTGGGGTGAAGAAACACAACCATTTCACTCCTAATAATACCTATTTGATTTGACATCCTGACTTGCTGCTGTAGCTGAGGCTTGAACCTGTTACCTGCGGCTCACTAGTCAGTGACTCTATCCATTCACCTACAGCTGTTTCCTTGGAATCTGTGGTTCTGAAACGTTTTGTTGTCAACCCCCCAAATTGACATGTATTTGGGCAGTGGACCCCAATGTGAAAAGATGTAGTGTCAGGGCCCCCCATGAAAAAGATTTATATTTATGCTGTAACACATTTTTTTAAAGTTATTTGTCTTGTTTGTTGTTCAAGTCAAAGCACCAGGATGGCTGTACTTGTCAGCCATCTGTTAGCTCAATGGGTTGAGACGCAGTATTCATGATCCAGAGGCCATGAGTTCAAATCCCATTGATGTCTTTCCTATGATTCTTTCCTTTGCAGACTGGCTTCCAGAAGATCAACTGAAAACTAGCAGGAAGGCTATATTTGTCATCCAACTGTTAGCTCAATGGGTTGAGACGCAGTATACATGATCCAGAGGCCATGAGTTCAAATCCCATTGATGTCTTTCCTATGATTCTTTCCTTTGCAGACTGGCTTCCAGAAGATCAACTGAAAAGTACCAGGAAGGCTGTACTTGTCAGCCATCTGTTAGCTCAATGGGTTGAGACGCAGTATTCATGATCCAGAGGCCATGAGTTCAAATCCCATTGATGTCTTTCCTATGATTCTTTCCTTGAGTGGGTTCGATTCCCACTCCGAGTCATGTGTCCCCGGTAACTTGGGGCAACGGATAAATTGACTGATATCCTTCGTGATGCTTCCCTTTGCAGAATAACTTCTAGAAAAACAAGTTAAAACCACCAGGAAACCTGTAACTCTCAGCCAACAGCATAGCTCAACTGCTAGAGCGTCTGTCCAATAACATGACTTGACTTGACTTGAGTGGGTTAGATTCCCACTCGAGTCAATTGTCCCCGGTATCTTGGGGCAACGGATAAATTGACTGATATCCTTAGTGATGCTTCCCTTTGCAGACTAACTTCTAGAAAACAAGTTAAAACCACCAGGAAACCTGTAACTCTCAGCCAACAGCATAGCTCGACTGGTAGAGCGTCTGTCCAATAACATGACTTGACTTGACTTGAGTGGGTTCGATTCCCACTCGAGTCAAGTGTCCCAGTTAACTTGGAGCAACGGATAAATTGACTGATATCCGTAGAATAACTTGTAGGAGTGTGCTGGTTCAAATCCAGTACAACCCAGGACCGAGCGGTCACTGGGACACTTGACTCGAGTGGGAATCGAACGCACTCAAGTCAAGTCAAGTCATGTTATTGGACAGACGCTCTACCAGTCGAGCTATGCTGTTGGCTGAGAGTTACAGGTTTCCTGGTGGTTTTAACTTGTTTTCCAGAAGTTAGTCTGCAAAGGGAAGCATCACTAAGGATATCAGTCAATTTATCCGTTGCCCCAAGATACCGGGGACACTTGACTCGAGTGGGAATCGAACCCACTCAAGTCAAGTCAAGTCATGTTATTGGACAGACGCTCTAGCAGTTGAGCTATGCTGTAGGCTGAGAGTTACAGGTTTCCTGGTGGTTTTAACTTGTTTTTCTAGAAGTTAGTGTGCAAAGGGAAGCATCACTAAGGATATCAGTCAATTTATCCTTTGCCCCAAGTTACCGGGGACACTTGACTCGAGTGGGAATCGAACCCACTCAAGTCAAGTCAAGTCATGTTATTGGACAGACGCTCTACCAGTTGAGCTATGCTGTTGGCTGAGAGTTACAGGTTTCCTGGTGGTTTTAACTTGTTTTTCTAGAAGTTATTCTGCAAAGGGAAGCATCACGAAGGATATCAGTCAATTTATCCGTTGCCCCAAGTTACCGGGGACACATGACTCGGAGTGGGAATCGAACTCACTCAAGGAAAGAATCATAGGAAAGACATCAATGGGATTTGAACTCATGGCCTCTGGATCATGAATACTGCGTCTCAACCCATTGAGCTAACAGATGGCTGACAAGTACAGCCTTCCTGGTACTTTTCAGTTGATCTTCTGGAAGCCAGTCTGCAAAGGAAAGAATCATAGGAAATACATCAATGGGATTTGAACTCATGGCCTCTGGATCATGTATACTGCGTCTCAACCCATTGAGCTAACAGTTGGATGACAAATATAGCCTTCCTGCTAGTTTTCAGTTGATCTTCTGGAAGCCAGTCTGCAAAGGAAAGAATCATAGGAAAGACATCAATGGGATTTGAACTCATGGCCTCTGGATCATGAATACTGCGTCTCAACCCATTGAGCTAACAGATGGCTGACAAGTACAGCCTTCCTGGTACTTTTCAGTTGATCTTCTGGAAGCCAGTCTGCAAAGGAAAGAATCATAGGAAAGACATCAATGGGATTTGAACTCATGGCCTCTGGATCATGTATACTGCGTCTCAACCCATTGAGCTAACAGTTGGATGACAAATATAGCCTTCCTGCTAGTTTTCAGTTGATCTTCTGGAAGCCAGTCTGCAAAGGAAAGAATCATAGGAAAGACATCAATGGGATTTGAACTCATGGCCTCTGGATCATGAATACTACGTCTCAACCCATTGAGCTAACAGATGGCTGACAAGTACAGCCTTCCTGGTGCTTTGACTTGAACAACAAACAAGACAAATAACTTTAAAAAAATGTGTTACAGCATAAATATAAATCTTTTTCATGGGGGGCCCTGACACTACATCTTTTCACATTGGGGTCCACTGCCCAAATACATGTCAATTTGGGGGGTTGACAACAAAACGTTTCAGAACCACAGATTCCAAGGAAACAGCTGTAGGTGAATGGATAGAGTCACTGACTAGTGAGCCGCAGGTGGTGTGTTGCCAGATTTTGCAAAAGAAACAAGCGGACAGGTCTATGAAAACAAGCCCAAAAGAAGCAACTAGGCTCAGGCTCATGATAACGTCTGCAAATGGTTTACATACTCTTTACGAATGTCTTACGCATCATTTGCTTAACATGAATGATAATTCTAGTAATTGTTTGGTGTCTGCATTCATGAAAGCCAGGTAGTTTGCAACAGGTAAGGAGAAAGTCCACATTAACAGACAGTCATAAATGATGAACTGTCTTCACTTTACTGTAGGGCACATAATAACATGTACAAAGGATTTATAGATATTTTAGGAATGTTTTACAAAGCATGTTAAACATGAACAAACACATTAACAGACAGTTGTAAATGATGAACTGTCTTCACTTTACTATAGGGCACATAATAACATGTACTAAGGATTTATAGATACTTTAGGAATGTTTAACAAAGCATATGTTAAACATGAACAAGCTACCAATAGCTTGTATATATTATGTAACATCAGTTACAAATGATTTAATAATCATTTACAGATGTATTATACATGGCTTATTCATGAATAGTTACTAATACCTTTATAGATGATTTGTAACCGTAGTTATAAAGGTTTTAGTAATCATTTACGAATGTCAATAAACAGGTTGTTAATGATTTGTTAATAGT
This sequence comes from Gymnoscopelus microlampas, assembly GCF_963454915.1. Classification (NCBI taxonomy): domain Eukaryota; kingdom Metazoa; phylum Chordata; class Actinopteri; order Myctophiformes; family Myctophidae; genus Gymnoscopelus; species Gymnoscopelus microlampas. The sequence goes on from NC_139940.1 coordinate 17,605,584, forward strand.
CTACAAACTGCTTATAAACGTTTATAAATGCTTTAGAATGGGTCGTTACAAATGATTTAATAATCTTTTACAGATGTATATAAATGGCTTATTCATGAATAGTTCACTACTTACTAATACTTTACAAATGATTTGTAACTGTAGTTATAAAGGTTTTAGTAATCATTTACGAATGTCAACAAACAGGTTGTTAATGATTTGTTAATAGTCTACAAACTACTTATAAACGTTTATAAATGCTTTATAACGGGTCATTATTGTAAAGTGCTACCAAAAAGTCACTACAAAGTACTACCAATCAACTCAAAATTGCCTGAAACCATTGTGTCGGTAGTGACACGATGGTGAATTTTCTTTTTTTGAATGTTAGGGACCAAAAAAAAAAGTCATTACAAAGTACTACCAATCAAATCTAAATTGCCTGAAACGTACTCCTAGCAGGTTTTTGGGGGGACGATTTTGGCCTCCACACTTAGTGATTTTTTCGGATTTAACTTTCGTTTCGGTAGTGACAAACTTTCGTTTCAGTAGTGACACAATGGTGATTTTTTTTTTACTAAGTCCAGAGCTCGATGAATTTTAGGGACAAAAAAAAAGTCACTACAAAGTACTACCAATCAACTCTAAATTGCCAGAAACGTACTCCTAAGAGGTTTTTGGGGGGACGATTTTGGCCTCCAGACTTAGGTATTTTTTCGGATTTAACTTTCGTTTCGGTAGTGATAAACTTTTGTTTCGGTAGTGACACAATGGTGAAAAAAAATGTACTAAGTCCAGAGCTCGATGAATGTTAGGGACCAAAAAAGTAAATACAAAGTACTACCAATCAACTCTAAATTGCCTGAAACGTACTCCTAACAGGTTTTTGGGGGGACGATTTTGGCCTCCACACTTAGTGATTTTTTCGGATTTAACTTTCGTTCCGGTAGTGACAAACTTTCGTTTTGGTAGTGAGGACCCCCAGACCCCCCACTAGCCACGCCCCCAACCAATCTCCTGGATTCTGACAGTCCAATGTTGGCAGCCCTGGTCAAGAGTGGTTTACTCAACAAATC
>NC_139940.1:17609138-17626638 GCF_963454915.1 Gymnoscopelus microlampas
CAAAGAGATTTGGTGCAGAGGGGGGAAAAAGGAATGGAGAATATAGGGTTTAAGTTATAAGTGTAAAAATGGAGGTAGAGGCTGCTGAACGTCTGAGCTGGATAGTTCAACGGGACATTGAAATGATGGTTGAATTCCCAGGTTCCGGAACTTAACCCGGCCGGGCTGGAGATACATTTGATTCCATGTCCTTAATTGAAGTGTCATCTGCTGTGATTAAGAACCGGGGGAATAATATGAGACTGTTAAAATGGACCAGTGGTCAAGTCTGATATTGATTAGGACCATCCTGTTTACCATTTGGGAACATATTGATCCGAGCTGCCCCTCTCTCTGCTGATTGATGTCTTTAGTGAAACTCAGCTATGAATATGAAAAGGAGCGGAGAGCATGGTTTGAAAATGTAGATAGGTGGTGCAACCATACAGTTTAACAACTTTATTTTTGAAATGTCATATTCTTGTAATTTATTTGAATTATTTCGTCTAAAAATGACATGCCGAAAAAATAGGGTTAAAGTGGTTAAGTACCAACGTTTATATTTAAGTTGTACTATCACTCTATGCCTATCTCTTGTGAGTATACAGGGTAAACTGTTGCACCCTTCTTGTCCTTTGTTCAAGGTTGACTGCAGGTGCGGTGGTCTCAAAAACATAAAGGAAAACTGGCAGAAAAAGACTCGCTCGCTGCATAAATTATTAAGGAAGACTCCTTCTACAGAGACTATGGAAATAGTATTTATTTTATCTTAACATGCTGACAAAGTGCTCTGTGCTCAAAGTGCACCCCTCACTTTGAGCACAGAGCACTTTATGAGCATGTTGAAATAAAATAAATACTATTTTCTTAGTCTCCAAGGAGTCTTCCTTAAAGGTAGGGTAAGTGATTTACTTTGGTTAAAATAACTGTTAAATAGCTTTATATTCTGATAGCAGTCATTGCTATAGAGTGCTTGTTCAGTAAAAGGAGTCTCCCATGTGTCTCCAGCTCTTTAACTTAATAAACAGAAAATGCATTTTCAGTGCTCTTTCCTGATTGGCTTAAATGTTGTCACCTACGGTACCTGAAAATGTACTATATTTTGTTTACTAAAGAGCTGGAGAGACCCCTGTGACCGAACAAACTCTCTGTAGCAATGATTACTATCAGAATATAGTACTTTAACCTTTTTAACAAAAACAAAAAAATACCCAAAAATATCACTTACCCTACCTTTAATAGTTTATGTAGTGAGCGAGTCTTTTTCTGCTAGTTTATCTCTTGTGACAAAATTATCTATTATTTCAATAGGCTCACATAGAATAGTATTGCATATTTTGTACACTGGAATGAGTCCAAAAATCCTTTGGATGGCACCTTATTGAGAAACGACGCGCCGCCCTGTTATTCCAGTTCTGTCACAACAAATCAATTGATCCATCAATGCGAGCAGACATTTACATAATAATGTTGATTGACTCAGAGATTTATACAGCGTGATGTGGGATTCAATTCAGACGTCATCTTCCAGGAATCCTGATTGTCTTTGATTTATTACGGGGCCCGCGCTCCAGCCCTGATGTGTCAGTTACCAGAGAGGATGCTTAATGGTGAGTTTGGGATTGCGATGTCATTTCGCTATAGACACTTCCTGGCTCCCGTTCCCTCGTTTCCGTAAGTCGTTATGCATCTTAATGGGTATGAACAGTGGATTTTCAGAACGCTTCTAATCCCATTAGCACTTTTTAGAAACATGTTTTCCTTTCATGATAGCGCTGAAAGCGTTTGTTGGCTGGAGAATGTTATTGAAAGGATAATTAGAATGATTGATGCTCTTGCTGATGGTAATGAAGATAAAAATGATGACTATGTATGAGCATGCAAGTGTGTGTGTGTGTGTGTGTGTGTGTGTGTGTGTGTGTGTGTGTGTGTGTGTGTGTGTGTGTGTGTGTGTGTATTGTGAATGGTCACATAAGTGTGTGTACAAGTGCATGTGTGCATAATCTGCATATGGGTGCACGTGCAAATGTGTGTGCTATGCATCTTATGCTTATAAATTCATGGCTAATTGAAACACCATAACACACCAAAACGTGTCTGTTCTACTGTTGCTTTGATCAACATAATTCATGAACTCAGGCGTTGCTAATATTCCACAGAACAACTTTATGAAGCCACAGCAGAGATAAAGTGACAGCTGGCATCAGGACCATTGTGACTAGGAAACCTGTGATGAGTGTGGTAAAGTTTAGGCATGGGTTTGGTGTGGTTAATGTTAGCCACTATGTGAAACGTTTATTGGCTAATCAGGCTCTCCTGGCACCAAAAGTGAAACCACATCCATGACTGAAACTCATTCAGTATAAGTGTAAAAGTTGTCTATGGTAACTTTATATAAAAGTTCTATATAAGTTGTCATCATTGTTCTCCTGAAGCATTTATGCCGACAAGGAGCCAGTTAATCAATGTAGTACGGCACGTTGATTTGTGAGGCTTTGTTCACAAACTGCACACATGTATTAACATTGACACATCTTGGACATGGAGACCATGTCGGTTTTATACTCTATCTAGTCTTGTTCACAAAGTAGTTTAACTCCCCCCCAATGTAGTCATTATGCCAATTAATGCCTCCCCACACATTTCTGTGTTGCCACTGCTGTTGTAGCCTATTGGCTCACCTACTAGTGAGGAGCCCCCACCAGGATGATGTAGCCCCTCCCTCCCAATCCTCCCGTTCAACATTCCCCGCTGACAGGCACAGCCCCAGCCCATAGGAGTAGCCTATGTGCAGTGACAAACATCACCGTCCCCGGCCAGCTTACCTCACCTGAACACACGGGCGCCTACCAATTCACGCCCACGATTGAGACAGTGCACCCACTCTGGTTAAGGGAGAACGGTGTGTTGCAGGACAGCCCATAGAAGCCATTCTAATTCAACTGCCGACATGAACTGGAGACAATATTTATTTGAATAAAAATATGTTTCCAAATATATGGGGTGTCTTTGTCAACGTAATAGTCTTGTTTTCTCAATAGATGATGTGTTTCACATTTAATTTACCATTTGAATGGGTTACCCATAATGTTAAAGGAGCAGAGGGGAGACGGCAGACCCTTATATATAACTCTATGTGGCAGTCAGACAAGTAGTCACATTTCAGTGACATCACTGTCTTTATGAGCGCCGACTTTGAAGAGGGGAATTCTCAATTCTTGAACTTTAGATTTCTGATGCTTTTGACACACTGATGGAGTATATAGTATATTGTGGCTTGTATATTGAGATGGCAGGTATGTCACATCAAAAAGGACAAATGAAACATATGGAACACAAAAAAAATCGCTACAGCCTCAGCCGCAGTAAAACTAGGGTATTTTACAATGCCTCTCATATGGATTGCATTGACAGCTGCAGTACACCGTTCTCCCTTACCCCGAGTGGGTGTGCTGTCTCAATGGTGGGCGTGAATTTGTAGTCGCCCGTGTCTTATGTTTGTATATTCATTCTGCCTGATTGCACTCCGGTGGATTCAAACCCCTAAACTCTGCGGAGGTGGGCAGGTATTTCCTGAGCGCCTGTTGAATGACTCTTTCTATAAAGCTTTAGTTTACCAAACCACTTCTCTTGAGGGTTTAACTTTGCTATAGTTCAACTCCTTCCAGTTTGAAGTAATTGTTGGTATAGCTTGCAAAACTACACGTTCTAAGTGAGTAATAGCAAACACATTTACTGAGTAAAAGCAAATAAAAACACAGAGATTGTGTGGGTGTGGTTGTTTTTTCTTGGGTTTTGTCATTATAAATTCTACAAATTTGAAAAACAAAAGGTACATCAACACGCCACAGAGCTCACAACAGCGTACCACAAAATATACAGTATACAGCGAGAGAAGTGAAGTCACTCCGAATATCTCAAAAACAAGAATCCTAAATAAAGACATTTCTCTCTTTTCATAGAACCAGTGGAAAAAGCCAGGAAGAACAAAACAGACACATCAGTAGTTTCCAAAACAAGTACAAGAATCCCCCTTTAAAAAAATACAGAAAAACAAGAAACACTTTATATCACACTTTTTTTTTTTCATATAAAACAAATAGAACAAAACAAAGAAAGATGCTCAAAGTTCATAGTTCACTTATCTGTGTACTCCCTCTTTCACAGGCTTGCAAACAGTCATTAAGTTATGGCGAGATCAGTAGACGTACGTCAGGATAACAAAAAGAGCCTTGTGGGAAGTAGATAGTGGTTTGAGGCGACCCTTTTCTTTCCAAATCAAGGCCATCGGTTCCAGTGTTCAAAGCAAGTCAAAGGACACGTTTAACCTGCTTCCGTATCGTTCTGCGTTGCTGACAGTATTGTAAAATAATTACAATATAATACAAATAAAATAGAAAACATGTCAGGGAGATGGCGAGATGAATGTGACGCAAACCTAAATGTTGGACACTACTGAAACTAGACACCCAAGAACTCTTCAATGCATTTGGTAATTACAAAACAAAACGAAACAAAAGAACCCAAAACAAAACAGGAAAGGCTAAAGTACATTACATCCCACCTCTCATTTCTTCCCCCTTCCTATCTCTTCCCTCCCTTCTGCTTGCATCAACCTGGGGCTAAACCAACCTGCGGCAGTGGTTTGCTCTGTGCCAGCGGTTCCCAAACTATGGGCCGGGGGCCCACTTGCGGGCCGTGGGGATATTGTAAGTCGGCCCCCAAATAACTGGCAAAACACTACGATTTTAATGATAATATAATAATATAAAAAAATAATGCGGAAAAAAAATGACATGGTATTTTTTCTCGTACACCTCTTTTAAAATAAACATGCTCTGAGAATGCACACGGTCCAACCATCTGACCACTTAAACGCGGCTGCCGCGTTAAGTGGTCAGATGCGTGGAACGCGAACGCTTTCGAGATTTGCAAGTGGGCCCCGATCCAGAAGAGGTTGGGAACCGCCGCTCCGTACAGGTGAATGTGTGAGTAGTGCGCCCTGAAAGCCTCCATTTTGGTGATCACCGTGGGGAACGAGACAAACCAGGTGGTCGTGATTGGGGATTGTCAACAGGAGGGCACAGAAACGCTCCTCGCCCATTTCACGAGATGACTCCAATTTTTCAGCGTGAGCCGCCCTGTAATTGGGCTCTCTGAGCGGAACCGTGTCTGAGAGGTGTTTTCATTTTTTTTAATCTTTTCCAAATACGGCTTTGGCTTTGGTTAAAGGAGAGGCTGTGAGACAAAGTGGTGAGGAAATGTTTTCAGGGCTAGCGGCACAGTAATCACACACGCATTGAGTTCCACATCACGTAAATTCTGCCTCACAACGGGAGAGAGAGAGAGGGGGGGTTACAGAGTATACAGCATTTACAGAGAAAAACCGGAGAGCAAAGGGAAATGAAATAAACAAATGTCATAATGAACCATAATCTACAGACTTAGTGGAAACGGCGAGGAAAACAAAAATAAAACATAAATTGTACATCCGAAATAGCTCGCCTCTTTTGTGTCTTTTTTTGGTTTGATTTACAAAAAAGGTAGAGCGCTCCAGAAAGGATTGACATTATTAAAAATGCTGTTGCTAAGGCAACACCTACTCAGGCTTACAGTAAGGGAACGAAATAAACATTCACAGATGGTAAAACGGCAACGAAAGCAAACAGAGTCTTGCTCTCTTAGCTGGGATGTTGCAGCAGCATTGTGCCAAACTATTTCCTTTGGGGATTAAATATGGTGTACTGTACAACACTACAATCACTGCTTGCTAATCAGCTGAGTAGACACAACAACATGCCAATTTGAGATAAGGTTTTTAACCTCCAACACAGCCACGAGAGCAGAGAATGGGGTAAGTGCAGACTCCAACACAGGGCAGTCACTTCAGTGTTTCACTGGTTTGCAAGAGAACTAACAAAACATGTTCAAATTCAAATACTATATGAACACAATTCTCCAGGGAAGCACAGTGGCTTAGTGGCATTATGCGTTTCATTTGGGGTAGATATGCTGCCACTGTGCTCGGCCGTAAAGTCAGCCGTGTCTTACTGTACAGCGCTACTCTGCAGTGGAGTCGACCGGCGAAACATGATTGGTGGATTGAGTAGTTAGAATCAAACAATGTCATGAACATGATGCCATATCTCCAGTGAATCAATTATGTCCCGTGGTTAGTATGCGTTCACGTGTGCAGCGACACTGCCGCATAATTGTTGCTCGAGGCAATCTTCACTTATGGCCAGACTGACAGCTCTGGGTCTGTGAGCTAGCGTTAATTAATTTCAGCTTCCTCTCTTATGAGCTAACCAGAGACTCTTGACGATATCTGCAAGGTTTTTTCCAGACTTGATTTCTTTGCTTTACGATGCACAGAACTATTAAACCAGGCAATGGCATAATCAACCCTTCATCACTATTTGAATGTGGATTAACATATACAATACATGAACCACAATGTTTTGTCACCACGAGAAGACTCAAGGGGTCAACTGCTGTCACTGTCTCCTGTGTTAGCTCAGAGTCTCTAGCTGCCATAAAGACTGGCGGTCGCTATGGTTGCTATGGTTGTTGTTTCTTGTCTCTGCACGTGTGAACGCAGGGTTAGGATTTTAGGGCGTGCAGGATTTGGAAGCCGGGGGACAGCCTGTTATATGGCTGCAGTTGTGCTATTTGGGCAAAGATACTGTATAGGGCGAAATACGAAGCCAAACTGCACCCGACAGGTCCACTCCCTGTTCCAAAACCAGCACTCTTGATGCCCATACATACATACAGTACATACATACAGTACATACAACTAGTTCATACATACATACATACATGCATACATTCATACATACATGTACATATATACCACGTCCCAACATAAACCAATTTTCCCATATTAACTCCACCTGACTCAATATACTTATCCATCCATTACACCCCATCATCCATCATCTCCCCCAGTCCCAACCCCCCCCTCAACACCAAAACAAAAAACAAAAAAACAAGCCCTGCAGTCGTTTAACCACTTAAACCCCAGCATCCGTATCGTGGAGAAAGCTTTCGCAGGAAAATAGCAGATTGACAAGCTCACAACGCGTTGCAACTTAGCGTGTTGTGAGCTTGTCCATTGGCTATTTTCAGCGAAAGCTTTCCCCACGAAAAAAGAAAACAGAAGAGATACTAGTATAGAGTCCTGAGGGACTCAGGGTTTAGGTGTTTTAAGACTGTTGTCCTCCTTCCCTTCATCCCTTCTGTCGTTCACAATCCTCCTCTGGTGACATCATCACTGTTGGACAGATAGAGAGAGACAGAAACGTAAGCATCATATTTAACCCATTCAAACCGGGAACACATCTTTGTCATTTTAGATTCTTTGGCTATTCATAGCAGATATAGATCTACATTTTTTGAAAAAAACGTGCACATCTTTGAATATATATATTTTTTGAAAGCGAACATTTGTAACTCAAAACTTTGCTTCTGGAGGTCCCTGGAACAAAATATTTTACAACTGTTCGCTTTAAAAAACATATATATTCAAAGATTTGTACAAATACAAAAATAATCAGATTGAATGAGTTAAGTTTTGCCGTTTTCACAATAGTGGTTGCCTCAGGCATCAACTGCATAAATCTTCTTCAGGGCGATAACTATGATCTCTTACTGGTTATATTCACACCCCTGATTTCAGACACTTCTGAGAGCAAGAGTGTCCATATAATATTGGCACTGTCGGGTAGAAAGCTTGTATGTTCAAAACTGGAAATGGAAAAAAACTTGTGGTTTCAATGGATCAATGGATCAATGTTTATTAAACCCACAGACACACTTGACCACTTTCGCTTCAAAATGTTTCAAAAATAGCAGAAATTACCGCTCTACGAGCTTACAACTGTGAGCTTGTTAGATTGGGCATTTTTGCACAAAGAAGTAGGGCATTCATTTATGATAAACATAAAGTTAAAATATGGAGATACAACATATCTGCCCGACAGCGACGATATATGGGTACGGCTCTCTGTTGAAATTGTAATGATATAATAGAGATATGACACATTGTCATGTGAAAAAAATGTCTATTGTAATAATAGTGTAATGACTCGCTAAGTGACATAATAATGAAGTAATGTGGCTTCGTCACAGCTGCTCATACTAGCATGAGACATGGAGATTTACTCCATGAACAGCTGAGAAGGTTGTGACTCAGTGGAATACATGGCTATTAATGGATTATATCGTGGCTAGAGTAGGGATCAAACTGCAGTGGTTCTCAACCTGTGGGTCAGGATCCCCACATGATTTCTGGAGGGTTCCCAGATGATAGTAAAGTGACAATTTAAGGACTTTTAATACATAATACCTAAAAGAAAAAGAAAAAAAACACCACTACTTCATCAAAAGTAATCAAGAAAATGCACTGTAAAAACTGGTCAAACATTGGCCAAATTGTCAAATAATATAAGAAAGAGGCAAACATTTTGAAAATAGCTTATCTACAAGCTAACAACGCCTCGCAATGCAAGGCGTTGTGGGCTATTTTCACAATATTTATCCGTGGAACCGAGTCAAACTAAATGTATCTCAACTCAACTGGGGACCCCCCATCAGGGTGGGGGGGTCCCCAGTTCAATTATGATTATTTTGGGGGGTTGCGGCCTGAAAAGGTTTAGAACCACTGGGTTACTGGACGGTTTCCTAAGGGACTGCTACTCTAAGAGCCTATTAATAGGTACAGGTATAAACACAGTGTGTGGCTGTGACAGCGCGGTCATGTTGACCAGTGTCACGGTTGCTCCATTAGAAAGCTAATCTAGCATGACAGTTTAATGTCATGGAAACTCTTCCACCTGGTCAACGGGCCATGTTGACCCGTACACAGCACTGTGACCCTTGACCTGTTAGTCGACCTAGTGACCCGGTCTAATCTCTTTGTCCTTTTATCAAGATCTATGACCACGCTCTGTTCACGTCTGTCTGTCTATAACCGTATGTCTGTCTGTGTCTCTATCGGAACTGTTCATTTACCGGTCTCTTGTTGAGGAGGCCGGCTTCTTCGTTAGGGTTCTCTGTCTTCATCTCCACCACGATTTCACCATGGTTGTTCACCTCTCCCGTGGCCCTGTAGAGAGAGAGAGAGAGATAACCGGTTTGTTACACAAAAGCAGTGCAAAAAGGTGTGAAGTGATTTCATGTTTTCTATAAAATGTCCCCTTTTCACCTCCTCCTCTACACCCTCTCTATTCTTACCCACTCTCCTCCCTCCCCATCCCTTTCTCCTTCCCCACTGATCCCACCTCCCTCCCCCTCTCTATCCCTCTCTCCTGCCTTCCATTCCCTGCCCTGCCCTGCCATCCATCTTCCCAATCCCATTGTTCCTACTTCAAACTCGGGTTAAGTTTACCACTTAAACCCTATATACACAATGAACAATGAAGTACCTATATAGTTCGTTGACCGAGGTCTCCCAGGGCTCTATAGCCGCCACCCCTCCTTTTTTCCCCTACTGTATATCAACCGTGACACATTGTGAGAGTGTCAATCGGCTATTTTCTGTGAATGTTCACCTATCGTGACATGATGATTTGAAATCGCAAAAAAATAGGCTTCATTTACGGTCTGTAGAAACCAACGGCGTCACTTTATCCATTCTTTTTTTCACAGTCTATGGTGCACTCACATGTCCTTCTTGTCCTTCTTGCTGCAGGGCAGCTTGCCTTTCTTGTTGAGGAAGTAGATGAGCGCCACCAGGAGCAGCAGCAGCAGCACGCACACCACCACGGCTATCACCACCCCACTGGAGCCGCCCTGCTGTTTGTCCGCTGTACAGCAACGCCACGGTGGAGCAGGAGGAGGAGAATGGATGGAGAGATGGGGGGGAGGGGCAGGGGGTGGAGGAGGGAGGGAGGGAATAATCGAGCCACGGAAGGAGGGACGGAAGGATGGTAGAGGGAGACCGGAAGGGAGTGGTGGTTGAGGGAGGGGGGGGGGGGGGGGAGGGAGGTGCAGGGATAGTGTCGGGGGGAAGGAGGGTGGGGGTGTGGTCAGAGGGAGGGATAACGGTCCACGGGGAGGAGCGGAAGGAGGGGTGAGGGATGTTTGATTGGTGGGTGTGGGGGGGAATCATTTCAAGGAGGAAGTGTTGTATAGGGGTGGGGTGGGGGTGTGATTGGACAGGAGGTGGTAATCATCGGTGGATCAGTGGGTGTGTGGGGTACACGGGGGTAGGAGGGATCGGGTGGATGGATGGATGGGCGGGTGGAGAGGGGAGGAGGCAGGGGCAAGGGCAGGAAGTGGAATGTGGGGTTAGTATAACATTCGACTGCAAATGGCTGAAATGTGATGGGACCCATGAGGACCTATGCACACGCCTGAGCAAAGCCAGGCAACATCACCCGCCAACCCGCCAACCCGCCCACCTACACACAAACACACACACACACACACACACACACACACACACACACACACACACACACACACACACACACACACACAGGACATACCCATCCATCCATCCATCCATCCATCCATCCAACATTATATAGGACAGTGGTTCTCAAACTGTTTTAATTTCACGGACGCCCATAACTCTTGAGAGTGTGAACACACATGGAACCAAAGGGACCAATACGGGTCCCTTAAGGTTCCATTCGCACACTCTCAGAGTTAACAGACTTGTAAGGGGTCCATTTGGAACCCCCTAAAGGAACTCTGAGGGTCCCTAGTGGACCCCACTTTGAGAACCACTGTTCTAAACGTTATAACAGACGTATTACTATATTTGTGCGGGTCTGACATGTACAGCAGTAATTCCGTTCAAATCAAAGCTCTCAAAAGGCTACAATTTCTTCACCCCCACCCCCATTACTTTAAAGAGTTTCATTTCAAAGTTTCATGTCAGCCATTTGAGGTGAAACCAAATATCTCTTAGTAAAAATTCAATCCGGTCTTCACAACTATAGTAATACGAATACTCACCTGCACATTCATACAAACACAAACGCACATACAGTATGCACATGCACACACACGCACACACACACACGCATACACACACGCTCACACACGCACACACACACGTACAGTGTTAGACAGACACCACATACACAGTCAAAAGGGTTAGCCATTACAGACCTTTAAGCACAGGGTTTTCCGAAAGCAGCACTTTGAAAGAGAGAAAGTTGCTCAGTCCCATGGCATATCAAAGCTACAGCGCTACAGCACCACAAAAACACACACTATAACTACACACACAGTAACCAGCTACGCACTCCACTAGTACACAGACCTGAGTCAAATAACAGTTGCAATTAATCACTGTCTTTAGTAATAAAATAAAATTGTAAACTTTCCCAGCTTACTTAAAATGGAAGTCCATAGTATTGGATGGCAGTCGAAACAATATCTGATTCACTCTGATTATTATTCCTTTCTTAAGTCATGAATTCACCTTGCTTATTATTAGTAGTAGTAGTAGTGTTTATTTCTGGAAACAATCTGGCACCCAAGTACAAAGGAATAAAAAAAGAATCTTTGTATATTTTAGTAAATATTTGCTGATAGTATTTGAATCAGGTCTGCTGCTATAGTAACACACACAAACAGTGTTAAGGTTACACCACAGGTATAGCGCACGGACAACTCAACAAGAAACACGAGATGGCGAAAGGAGCAACTCAGACGGAAGAGAGGGCGGAGGCGACAAAAAGTGAGACAGTACACCGCGAGAAGAAAGGAAGAGAAGAGAAGGAGTAATAGAATATAGAATAGAATCCTTTATTATCCCCTGAAGGGGCTCAGAAAAAAGTCGTAGTAGTAGTAGTAGCATCCACAAAATATAGGACGAACATCATACAAAGATGGCAAACGCGGAGAAGAGGAAGAAAAACAAGAAGAAGAAGAAGAACAATAACAATGTACAATATCCACAGTGTTTGGTAGCAAGAGGGGGGAAATATACAAGGTTACAGTACAGTGCTGTGCGCGCTCGTGTGTGTGTGTGTGTGTGTGTGTGTGTGTGTGTGTGTGTGTGTGTGTGTGTGTGTGTGTGTGTGTGTGTGTGTCGGGGGCGGGGGGGGGGGGATTGTGTGTCGGGGTCAGGGTGGGGTGTGGGGGGGGAGGGGCGGGGGGCAAATCACAGGTTCTGTACAAAAAAGAGTCCTGAGAGGAGGAGGAGGAGGGAGAAGGTTCTACCTCTGTCTGCGGAGTTATCAATTGCAGGAGCTGTGAGAGAGAGAGAGAGAGAGAGAGAGAGAGAGAGAGAGAGAGAGAGAGAGAGAGAGAGAGAGAGAGAGAGAGAGAAAACATTAGGTTACTGCAGTGGTGGAAAAAGTACTCACATTTTGGGCCCCATTCAAACCCAAAGTGTCGAAAGTATTTTTTAGCGACAAACGGAGGAACATGGACCTGCGTCAGACCCCAGACCTGCATGTACGTCATAACTTTGTGCAGTGGCGTATGCTTAAGAAGAACAGATCTACAAGCTCACATCCTGTATCATCATCGCACAGTGTCGATAGCTTGTAAATCTGTTATTTTTGCGCATGTGACAACCTTGTACTCTGACGTTTAAATACACTGCTCCACGGATCTGCAGACACACCGCAGCGCTGCTCATAGACCGATGCAGAGAGAAGAGAGAGCGCTTTTATCTTGGTCAGAAACAAAAACAAATCACGTTCATTTTAACGAGTAACGCAGCCTTACTTTATGCTGAATAAAAAGCATAATTCCCCCCCCTTTTCATGGATATTTTATTTGACCTGATATTTTACAGGTTGGATGAATCTAACGTTAAGCGTTAAACGTAAAACGTTAAAGTTAACGTTTAATATTGCAGCTCGTGAAAAAAGATCAGCTGTCACATCAGCTGCAGCCTGCATATCAATAGTGATTTCCGTAAGAACGACATGCTTTTAGAACAAATTATTAATCCAGCCTCACAACTGCCGACGGCCAGTTTGAAGAAACAAAGGAAAGATTGATGAGTGTAGAGTTGTATGAGTTACAATAATAATTATAGATATATCTACACGAGTAGTGGTTTATTTATTTTCCATATTGTTCTTCATTGAACACACAATGCAGAATGCACTGTATTTTGGTTAAATTCCTATATTGGTCCTCCACAAAGTCCGATTGCGTTCACACCCGTAACGAACCGGACCGTGGTTCCCTTGGAAGCGGACCGAGTTCACACTTTTCATGCGGACATGGTTCGCTTGTTTGATCCGCAACAGCGTTCGAATGCGGGTTCACACCGCTCCAAACGAACCGGACCAAAGGAGTAAGTGGACCACGGTCACTTTTAAACTAACCAAACAGTCCTGGTGTAAACGAGCCCTAAAAGTACAAGTCCACAAAGCGTTGCATCCGGGACGCGTTGTGGACAACACAAAACGGGTTACAGCGCGCACAACGAAGCGGCAGTCTGTCAACAACATGGCCAAGCCAAAATGAAAGATTAGTGATGAAAACAGTGTTTCAGTAAACATGGGAGGAATAATGTACATTAGTGTGCCTCCTTTGCCAGAAAACAATTGCCATTTCAAAACGTGCAAATGTTCACTATGATACCTGTCACAATGAGTTCAGCTTTTCCACCTGGGAGCAAAGTAAGAAAAGACAACATTCTAATTGTACAGTAAGTGGCCAACAAACTGACGAGATTCAGCTGTAAGGAAAGTGACATGGTATGACTCTTCTATTTTATTTTATGTTTGTTTCTAAAGAAGAAATAACTAGTACATTGCCCTTTTCTGAATCATTACACTTGTTACAATTTGTTCCCATTGTTGTGTTCACATTCTATGAATGAAGCCTGTTTATTTTGCAATTTCATCATTTCCTATCCAGGGAGCTTGAAATTGATTGATTGATTGATTGAATACTGTATTAACAGTTTGCAAACACAAGCACAAGGAAGTACAGTTCAATAACAGGTCTGTTAAGAGGATTTTAAACCCAAGAAAGCACTATGGCTTGTTTCCATTGGGGTCCTTTGTACTCAATTCATCGAAGAAACAAAAAAAGAATAGGAACAAGTGAGGTTTGTTTCCAAAACGTTATTTTGATTGTTTTGAACAAGATTGTAGGTATTTTAGTGTTTGCTCTAAGAGAGTGTGATATGGCCTAATTTCAGCTGAGTATTAACCACATACTTATTCACCTCTGATGTGTCCTCTGATGGTATCAAGAAGACTCACCTCAAAACCAACTCACCTCAGAGGTAGGAATACTCACCCCGGAAGACTCACCTCAGAGGTAGGAATACTCACCCCCAAGATTTTCGGGGGGTAGGAACACTCACCCCATGACCTGAGAAAACTCACCTCGGAAGACTCACCTCAGAGGTAGGAATACTCACCCCAATGTTTAAAAAAAGGTAGATCTACCGGCTTGTGAGCTTTCCATTTTCACAGAATGCTTTCATAATGTGAGCTTTCCATTTTCACAGAATGCTTTCATAATGTGAGCTTTCCATTTTCACAGAATGAATGAAAGGTAGATTTCATCAGAAAAGTGAACAAGGAATGCAAATAGCAAATAGCATGGTCATTTGCTATGTGTCTCCAGCTCCACACCTTGCCCCATCCACCTATTAGATATCAAACAATGAATCATTAAGTGGAATGGGATATTAGTGTTAAGTGGTCAACCCCCCTCCTCCCCTTCACTCCTGTGCCCCCATCAAACAAACAAACAAACAAACAAACAAAGGTAGGAACCCAGAGAAATGAACATTCCAATGTCAATGTATGTTGTTAAATTACATTTAGCTAATTAAAGTGCTTTAAATAGTGAAGGTAAAAAACACAGGTATAATGTTTTGTTTTCTGTGTGAACACATTTGTGAGAAAAGCTTTTGGTAAGCATTATTGAACTTAAGTTACTTTAGTTACTATTAGATATACATTTCACTATTGTAAGCATTATTGAACTTTAGTTACTATTAGATATACATTTCACTATAGTAAGCATTATTGAACTTTAGTTACTATTAGATATACATTTCACTATTGTAAAACATGCATTAAACACTTTTCCCTATTTTTACCTAGGATATTTAGTTACCTACTACTTTGCTGGTATAAATGATAACAGCATAGAACATTGCATTGCACACATGCATTGTTTGAGAACTTTAGTTTTTAGAAATATTACTTTTGGTACATTTTGATGCCTTACTCTTTGTGTGTGTGTGTGTGTGTGTGTGTGTGTGTGTGTGTGTGTGTGTGTGTGTGTGTGTGTGTGTGTGTGTGTGTGTGTGTGTGTGTGTGTGTGTGTGTGTGTGTGTGTGTGTGTGTGTGTGTGTATTTTAAACACAAATATATCATTGAACAACATAATTTGGTAATTCTATACCTTCAAAGACAGAATTTAATCCAGTATGGATTAAACGTGTCTCATTATGAAAGCATTCTGTGAAAAAGGAAAGCTCACAAGCCGGTAGATGTGCCTTTTTTAAACATACAGACTTGGTGTAGAGGGCAAAGGTTAAACCCACCCACAAAACAAAAACTCACTGTACATTACACCATTGAGTTTTTCTGGGTGAGTTTTCCTACCCCCGGGGTGAGTGTTCCTACCCCCGGGGTGAGTGTTCCGAGGTGAGTTTTCTCAGGTCCTGAGGTGAGTTTACCCACCCCCCGGGGTGACTGTTCCTACCCCCGAGGTGAGTATTCCTTTTTCAGTTGAGGTGAGTTTGTCTTGAGGTGAGTCTTCTTGTATTCCCTCTGATTTATTGGAACAGCAATCTGTTCATTATGCTCATTTTTACTTCATCATTAATCATTCCATGACAATCTTTTTGTTCAATGAGGTTTGGCCTTGTTGGAAATGTGGCTTTTACTCTGTGTTTCCTTCATTTTTACAAGGTTACAAAATACATTTGTAAACGTCCAAAGTAGGACCTCTGGCGGCCCTTGGACTTTTGCTATTTTTCTGAGTGGCCCCTGAGCCATCTTAAGTTGAGTAGCCCTGTAGTAGAGGTAAAGTAAAAGTATAAAAAATTGGAAATACTCCAATAAAGTAAAAGTAACACAAAATTATACTTAGGCACATTTACTTAGTTACTTTCCACCACTGGGTTACAGTTGAGAATTAAGTAAAAAAATAAAGACAGAAAGAAAGTCTCAAAGAATGAAGCAAACAATCTGGAACATTCCCCCTCACACTCGGACAAGTTCCTACAGGATCACTGTGTAGGAACTTGTCTCAGATGTGCGAGCTGCGCGGTTATCAACTAATACTGTATGATGCGGAGGCTGATGATTGCCTAACTATTTTTCTATAACCGCTCTGCTAGGAGTTGAGTAACCCTCCAGAGTATGCTCTGTGGCCATTGTATTATTATCATTATTATCTATATGCCATTTGTGGGACATTGAAGACGAAAGAAGCAACACTGAAAAACAACAATTACATCGAACATCAAAGGTCCTCAGAAGCTCAGAGGAGGGATTATCTTCGCCATTCATCATCGTCATCACCACCCTGTCTGTCTCAGACCTACCTTTTAGGTTGACAGCGAATGGCTTGCTGTCTGTCCCGTGTTCGTTTGTCGTCTCGCACATCACGCCGTCTTTCATCACGTCAGCCGAGGCCTCCAGGGTCACGCTGCTCACCACCATGTTGCCTTGCACTTCCACCGACTGTAACGGAAGGATGGAATTAACCACTTAAGCCCTAACTGACTGATAAGTTTCATGTCATTTAAATTAATTTAGTTAAAAATGTGATTACATTTTAATTCTAAAACAGATTACTAAACCTCACTAAACTTCCAATCGTTTTTTTTTTCCTGCAGTCATACCTCTTTCCCTGAGGGCTTCCAGGTGAACTGAGGAGCAGGGTTACCGTGGGCGGAGCATTTCAGAGTCACCATGTCTCCTTCCTTTGACACCTCGCCATTGACCGGTGCGTCAATCATTGGTTTTCCTGCAGAGAGAGAGAGAGACAGAGAGAGAGAGAGAGAGAGAGAGAGAGAGAGAGAGAGATGAACTTTTTCCATCTCAGGACAGTGTCACTTGCTAACAGGAACAGATCTTCAAGCTAACAACGCATGCATCGCAAGTGACACGTCAGACTACAAAGTATAATTTTAGCTTTACACACAACACAATAGAATACAGCACAGTCCTAAACACATCAAAATGTAGGCATTTAGCAGATGCTCTTATACAGAGAGACTTATCATAAGCAAGGTAAATACTCACATACATAGAATGCAGAGAGACAGTGTAGTGCCTCAAGACAAGAAACTAGGATACCAGGAAAACAATTAACCTAGCATCTGTCTAAATAACATGCTGTCTAAATGACACACTTGCGGTCATCTATCTAATACATTTGGGAGGTATATGGTATTCCTGCTCTACTGAGCAGAGGAGAAAAGCACAACAACCTATCAACCATTGTGTTCATGGACAGGCTCAGGAAACACGCGCTCAAGCAGTACGTGTGTTTCTAATGAACAGTGCAGGAAGGGACACTCCCTCTCAGGTGTTTCCTTTAAGATCATCACAATGTC
>NC_139940.1:17629138-17639138 GCF_963454915.1 Gymnoscopelus microlampas
AGTGTGCATGTGCGTGTGCGTGTGCGTGCGCGTGCGTGTGTGTGTGTCTCCTACTCACAGCTGACAGTAGAAAGGTTGATCTCTCCGCTCAGGTCAGCGTCCAAGTTATCGAAATCAGTAGCCTTGCACGTATACACACCAACATCTGTACGCTTCACAGACTTCAGCACATAGAGACCGGCATCACCGGCAACAATAGTCTGGACAGGAAAGACATGGGTCAAGTGGAGGAAGGAGAGAGAGGGTGAGACAGAGGAGCTAATGGAAAGAATCATGAAAACCACAGGCCGTTTTTATCAACATTTTATCAACGTCATTGGCCATATTATCATACATTCATATATCATACATCATAAATATATCATAAATCCGTAATTAAAACGTTAATGAAATTACCTGAATAATGAAGTCAACGATTGTTAAACCTCATAAATGTTTGAATTTCGATCGTAAATCAATCTCGTCTCCGGGGACTACTTTTCTTCCATATGCAGTAATTATTTATGTCTCAAATGCATGCACTTGCTTATGTGCACACTTACATGTGCATACAAGCAAATCTTCTCAGCACAAGTTCTCTCTGTCTCTCTCTCTCTCTCTCTCTCTCTCTCTCTCTCTCTCTCTCTCTCTCTCTCTCTCTCTCTCTCTCTCTCTCTCTCTCTCTCTCTCTCTCTCTCTCTCTCTCTCTCTCTCTCTCTCTCTCTCTCTCTCTCTCTCTCACACACACACACACACACACACACCTCTCCTTTGGTGAACTCAAACTCGGGTTGAGGGTTTCCATCTGTCTCACACTTCATGGTGACGGTATCGCCCTCTTTGATTGGCCCAGTGTTGACCAAGGTGAAGGTCGCTGTTTCTGAGGGGTCTGATTGGACAAAGACAGATGAGACATGAAAATGAATAATTATTATACTCAAATGATAATTCAATGATACTGTATGTCAGAGAAGAGTCAGACAGTCAGACAGACAGACAGACAGACAGACAGACAGACAGACAGACAGACAGACCAAACAAACCTGTCTACATAACAGAAATCTGTGGACAATTAAACAGACGATTGAATAACTACCATCTATCTAAATCGGCAACAAGTACAGATGCGACAAAATATTTATACGTGATTTATAATTGATTTATACTTTGTCATATACAGCGTTGTCCCGCAACCACAACTTTAAAATATAAATGAGGAATAATAAGTGATAGGGTTAGAGTTCCTCCATCCTCCTCCGCTCTCCCCACTCACAGTTGAGGTTGATGCTGATGGTGTTAGACTTCTTCTTCTTGATGACCTCTCCTGGCATCATGTACTCCACCACGCAGTGGAACACGGCGTCCTTGTCGGCCTTGGTGGGCTGCATGAACAGCGAGCTCTTGACGGTGTACAGGCCGGACGCCTCCTTCGTCACACCAGGGATCATGTAGGTCTCTGAGTGGAGAGCAAAAGGGGAAAGGGAGAGGTGAGAGGCGAGAGAGAGGGGGATTTTTGGGGTCTCTATCCAAACAGAGATTATGCAGCATCCGGTATCCTTTGTGTTTTTGGTGGTCTTTTTTTAGGTTGTGGTTCCTGTACCCATAGACAGTGTCATCATAGACAAACTCCCGAATATAGGGCATAACAGTGGTGGCCATGTTGTGGTGCCACCGATCGAAAGCCCATTCATACTTTTTCGGCGAAAATATTTATATTCATTATTTTAAGCCTGGAACCAAGCCAACAAGGCCCCTTGTGAATCATGCCCATAAAACATTTGATTCTGTGTCCAAAAAAAAAGTAAAACCGCAGAGAAATTTACATTCATTAAATATGGTACATATTTGGTTGTTTTTACTTAAAATCATGATTCACCTGGTTCGAGGCTTAAAATAATTAATATAAATATTTTCGGAAATCTCTATGGGAAAAATATATGGGCTTTCGATCTGTGGCATCACAAAATGGCCGCCACTGCTATGCTCTGTAACATGGCGCCACTTCTCCATTGAACTCAATGGACGCGGCGCGGCCATCCTTTTCTTTTCTGTCACCCTATTACTTTGAACGGTGTCCTCATGCTCGATAACGTTAAAATGGTTGTTAAGCATTTGATGTGGTTAAGGATCTGGAGGGACTAGTGGTTAGGCAATCATTTGACAAACTCTCATATTCGGAGCTTGCAGAAATTGGTTATTAACCCATTAAGACCTGGAACTGTGTCATTTTTAGATTTGAGCTAAAAAGCATTATTTTACACTTTGGGCTATTCAAAAAATAGCAGATCTACAAGCTCATAGCGCGGCACCGAGTGCCGCACTACGAGCTTGTAGATCTGCTACAAGCTCGTGAAAATGTGTGAAAATCTTTGAATATATATATTTTTAAAGCGAACATTTTTATTCAAATCTTTGCTTCTGGGGGGTCCCTGGAACAAAATATTTTGATGGGGGTCCGCGGCCAAATACATATAATTTTGGGGGTCCTTGACATGAAAAAGATTGAGCACCACTGAAATAGAAACATATGTTTTTCAGAATACTGTTGATATTTAGGAGACATGTAGAATTGGCTTCAGGTCTCAATGGGTTAAAAAAAGTAAATAATACAAAATAATGAATTAATTGGCTAATGGTGGCCTTCAATCTTAAGCTAGTACGTTTTGGTCAGCAAGGGTCTGGAGCATCATTAAGTGATCAGTGGATGCAAGAGAGATAATTTAAGTAAGTGGGTTGAATTGATTTTGAAAGTAGAGTGATGGATGCATTGATTGGCTTACTGAGTAATTGATCAAAGAGAGTTCTTTCTCCACTGGGCAGAGAATTTGAATAACTTGAACGGACTGGTGGATATACAGTAGGAGTAGTGAAGATTTGAGAGATATTTCGAGGGGCATGAAACCCTAGGCTGATTTTGTAGTTTATCTTCCTGAACAGGTTAAAAGCTGCAGAAGGGGGGGGATTAAAACAACATGGCAGGCTAGTAAGCAACACAGCTGCAGCTAATAATAATGGGAACGTTATAGATTCAGGTGTACCCAGAGCCATGGGTGTGCCAATGTGCAAGCACAGACAGTGTCAACTAGTATTGTCAATGCTTGCACACCTAAATCTGACACACCCATTGTTACTTGTTATCAGCTGCAGCTGCGTTGCTTACATCACGCCGTAGTGTCTGTAAGGTCAGGCTTCTGCAGCAGTGTTGATTTTGTCGACTAAAACTATGACGAAAAATGTTCTACGACCACCTTTTTTCACATATACTGACAATTTCGTCAACAAATAAAAACTAGACTAAAATGTTTGGGAGGGACTAGTGGAGAAGAGATCATGTGTCTGTGACGCGGGTGTCACAGACCGAAAATAGTTGATCTACAAGCTCACAACTCAAAGCAACGCAGCGCAAAAGCACTCCGCAAAAAGCAACAACATTTCAGGTAACTAAAATATGACTAAAACTAAACAGAATTTTATTCAAAAGACTATAACTAAAACTAAATCAAAATGTTCCATCAAAATCAACACTGTTCTGCAGCCTGCCATGTTTTTACCCTCATGTAGTTTAGGCAACAACAGTAGACTAAGTTGACTAGACTACAGTTGCAACTCAGGTCCGTTTCAATGAGAATAAGAGGTTAAGCACATACTCAAATTGGTATCCTTGACCTCGGGCAGGGCTATGTCATCTTTGAACCAGATGATCCTGGGCAGTGGGAGGCCGTTCTTGGTCACACATTGACCAATCTGATATAGACGCAAAAGAGAGAGAGCACAGTAAAGAGACATTAGACCAGAGGGACGTTTACTGCTTCAAGGTTCTGCGTACAATCTTCACTGTTAATTTAACTCTGAAAGTATACACAAACGTAACCAAATGGACCACATGGGTCCATTTGGTTACATGTGTATGCTCTCAGACTAGTTACACATAGGTGAATCAACACTGAGTGTTTCACTGTTCATAGTTCAAGGTCTTTATTACCATGCCAAGGATTGTTAGTTATGTTTCTTGGTACTATTGAGTACAAATATACTGTTTTCAATTTACGCACTCACTCACTCACTCACTCACACACTCACACACTCACACACACACACACACACACACACACACACACACACACACACACACACACACACACACACACACACACACACACCTCAGAGCTGGTGGATTCTCCTGCAGTGATGGCCTGATTGGTTGACTGCGTGAGTGTTGGTACCTCAGGGGCATCTGAGAGAGAGAGAGAGAGAGAGAGAGAGAGAGAGAGAGAGAGAGAGAGAGAGAGAGAGAGAGAGAGAGAGAGAGAGAGAGAGAGAGAGAGAGAGAGAGAGAGAGAGAGAGATTATCATTATCATTCACAGATAGGAAATCACTGCTAACCCATATACAGTATGTATTGTAGCTTACACGTGCGTTGACCTTACTGATTAAGGTGAATGGTCCATATCCTTGTACATGTCATTCTCATGTGACCTGCTGTGACCTCATGTGTGCTGATTTGGGTCAAACCTCAGAGGAAAACACTCCTCCCTGTCCCTCCTTCTCTCTCATACACATAAGCACACACACACACACACACACACACACACACACCCACACACACACACACACACGCACACGCACACGCACACGCACACGCACACGCACACGTGCCATTCACACAGGTCTGAGCGTTTCCTCCGTTTCTGCCGTCCTCTCGTTCGCATGCGAGGTCATACTATCACTAACCGCAGCTGTCGTTTGCTTATAAAAATAAACAGCAGACTCTCTCTCTCTCTCTCTCTAACCTACTGTACTCTGTCTCTCCACTTCTATCTCTACCTTGTTTATGGTTTCTGTTGTTCAGTGTTCTTTCCTAAATGATATGCAAGTGTTTTTGTCACATTGGCCACACAGTTGCTGCACAGCCATATGGGACCTGCTGCACAACCAGCACTTGAGGATCTTGAGGCCTTGACTTCAGATTCATACCATATGATGAAATATCCTCCATTTGGAAAAATAGACACCTGCTGCTGCATAGTGAAAGCAAGATTATGCTGCCTTTTGAAAGAAGTGTCTTGACTATTCCATTTAGCTGTTTTTAACCTGGCGGCCCTATTTTGGGCATTTTTTTCAAAACATGTTTTGTGAAAAACAATTGAAAATAGCAGACCTACAGGCTCAGAAAGTGTCACAATGCAATGTGTTGCTACCTGGTAGATCTACTATTTTTGAAAATAAGACCCACACATGACCTCCCTCCTCCCTTGCACAGATACAGCTGCTAAAAGTGAAGTGAAGTCACAGATTGAGTCGCTGGTCTTACTCTTCATTAGCATGCTTTCATTACACTGAGAGACCAAATATTGATTGATTGATTGATTGATTGAATTTATTTGGTGATAAAAGAAGAGAGCACTTCCATAATCCATTAAAGCATATGCTGTCTGTTGTAGCCTGGACAGGCTGAAAGTCTATTCCACTGTCACCTGCTTTGGCAACATTGTAACGAATAAAGCAGGGGTTCTCAAACTCTTTAATTTTAACCTTTTTTTTTTTAAATTAAGACCTGAAGCCGATTCTACATGTCTCCTAAATCGCAACAGTTTTCTGAAAAACGTATGTTTCTGTATCAGTGGTGCTCAATCTTTTTCATGTCAAGGACCCCCAAAATGATATTTGGCCGAGGACCCCCATCTCAACATATTTTGTTCCATGGGGTCCCAGAAGCAAAGATTTGAGTTAAAAATGTTGGCTTAAAAATATATATATATTCAAAGATTTGCACACATTTTCAAGATTTTTCAAAAATATCAGATTTACAAGCTCATAGCGCGGCACTCGGTGCCGCGCTATGAGCTTGTATATCTGCTATTTTTGAATAGCCAAAGTGTAAAATAATGCTTTTTAGCTCAAATCTAAAAATGACACAGTTCCAGGTCTTAATGGGTTAAGGAACCCCTATTACTCTGAGAGTGTACAAATGAAACCAAATGGACCTGAACCCCCCTCATGGAACCCTGAGGGTCCCGGGACCACACTTTGACAACCACTACAATAAAGCATTAATAAATTGTACTGAATTGAGTTATGAAGCACACAGAGATACAGATAGATAGATAAGCAGGAACAGAGAAAGGAAGGATAATATCCTATGTATATAAATAATCACCCAGTCATTTTTTTTTTTTTTTGCGTGAGGTTGGATAACGAAGGCCTTGACAAATGCAAGGTGATAATTAGTTTATCACATACCCATAGCCTTATTTATTAAAAGTGACAACGAGACAACAACAAGAGCACAAACAGCATTTGAGCAACACTAATTGAATAAATAGATTAACATTACTGTCCACATGGCAACTGCCTCGGAAAACTAAATAGTACAGTCCCACTGGGAGTAAGGAGTTGGCTAATAACACGGCTGGCCTTGCCATTATACGCAGCCATTTAACAGTTTTCCACTCCAGGGTCCTCCTCAGAGTCAGCTGTGAGTTTTACACCATCATCTACGAGCAACCCTGTTCGGCATGGTGAGTGCCATCAGCAGCAAGGTCAGACGCGGTGAACGTTCGGCCACTTTAGTTTTTTTCTGATTGGTCTGCTGCTATATCAGCCTTTGGGGCGATATAGCTTTAGCTTGCACTGATTTTCAGCACAACCTTATCCCCCTCTCTGTCTTTTTATCGCCTCAAAGCACTATATAAGTCTGGTGTACTATAATAATTATACATATGATTATTATTATTATTATATTATATTATTATTACATACAGTTTAGAGAGAGAGGCGGGGGATTAAAGAGGGAGGCAGCACCACACAATGAGACACAGTGAGAGAGAGACCCAAGCAGACAGATAAAGGACAGATATATTTATACAGAGTGACAGATGGAGAGCATGACATAATTTACTATTTACTGTTACCTTCCCAAGAGAGTCAGCCAGAGAGGGAGGGACAGAGTAGAAAGATAGACCAACAAAACAATACAGAGAGATGGGAGATTGAGAAACACTCTTTCCGCTTGGTCTCCCAAGAGAGACACCGGGCCTACCAGTGTTGTACCTCAACCACTCCCCACTCCCCAGACATCATAACTCATGTCCTTTTACGTTCAAGCAGGACAGGCAGTCTGTACCTCATCCCCACTGAGACGGAAGGGGAAGCGTGGGGAGGCTGCGCCATTCTTAGAGCTGCCATCATTAACCCCAGCATCCAAAAGGCCTTTGTGAAGCAGCACTTCATTGGAGTATTGTCCAAAATGTCACCCTTCACAACAGACTCTCATTCACAATTAATGGCCATTTTTTATGACCCCAAAGGCTCCTTTTAAACTCCAGTGCCCTTTTCAGTTGCATGTTAAATGGATGACTTACAAGCTCAGCTCCCCACCCCAAAAGAAAGCGCAACTTAACTTATTAAAGGCTTATTTCGTGAACACGTTTCTCTCCCTCTCGTGTGAGTGATTGATCTGTGTAATCAGATATGCTAATGACTCCTATTCATTTCGAGGTGCAGTGTTTAAACGCTGGAAGTAAGATTGATGTCCATCCGGGCGGGGGGGGTGGGGGGGTGGATTTGCCCACGAGAGAGGCAAGGACAACACGACTCACACTGGGGTCAGCCCTCATTGCTGTGGCAATAAATAGGGTGGCTCTCATTAAGGTGAGATCTATTAGACATGACAGGTGCGGGTGAACTATTAATCGATTGTGTCAAGTGTGATTTGGCCACCGTTAATTGACCTTCGGGGGAGTTTATCAACAAGACTGTGTAACCTCCAGGGCCATGGAGTACGTCTAAGTTCGTACAAGAGTCGTCATAATGCACAATTCTTCCCAGATGTAATTCTTTTTGACACATGATGATGTTGATGGCATAAGTGAAGTCTCTTTTTGCAAGATGCACGTTTCTGCAAACACTTAATGCATTCAGGATGCATTAAATATAATTAAACCGTGCCTAAACTAATTGACACGGCAAAGTGGTTGTTTAGAGTGAACATTAAGGATTACAGCTTCTTCTCAGGATTCCCATCTATAGGAAAGGACTGCACACTTTGCGAAACTTTTCAGTTTGGACTGACTACATTCAATAATGCATCTTTATTTCATTAGTTCCACCTATGCACACAAAAAAAGAACAATGCATTTCACAAATGTGCTTAGTCAGGTTCATTTCTATTACAAATGAACCTGACGAAGCACATTTTGTGCAGTCCTTTCATATGGATTTGAATCCTGAGAAGAAGGTTTACGTTTTTTTTTTTAAGTTTGTACTTTTTTCTTTCTGGAAGTGCACGAGTGCTCTCTGAAGGTCTGTTCATACGGAGAGCCTAGCGATGCCGCCTAGCAAGTTATTTTCAATGACAGGCGAGAGGGCAGGTAGGGGTGGGAAATCTTGACAGGCGGAGCAAAAAGCAGGCAACGCTATGAAACTGGCGTGCACACTAACAGAGTTGAATTGTGTTGAACTCTTTCTACGCGACCAGGGCAGAGAGGCCACGAAGGCCATGGCCGTCGTTGCCCCTCAGTTTGGCCTTGTGCCCCTAGAAGAAATGGCATGCCCTGAGGCCACAGTGGACTTTAATGCCCCAGTTGACTGTACCACTTTCTCCTCTGTTTGTTTCTTGTCAATATGTCGACACCAGTGTCTCTTTCTTGTCATGTAGACACCAGTGTCTTTTGTTGAGAGTCCCAATCTTTAAACCAATCCAGTGACTTTGATTGGTGCAGGGCTGAGCATGGATCACATTGTAAATACCATAATTTATTTATGTCACTGCAGAGAGTCTACATATTACATTTTAAATCATCCTTAACACTTGAATTCAATTGATTCTTTCAATGGACTAAAATCTTGTTTTATTTGATGGCCTTCCCGGCCTGGCATAAAGGCCTTTGTTCCCTCAAAAAATGGACAACACCAAAGGCCAAGTGGCCTTGCCCCTAAAATGACCAAATTCCAGGCCTGTACGCGACACATAAAAACACGTCTATTCACATGAGGAGTGGGGTGCGACCACGAGCAAGCAAGTACGCAGGCATAGTGTTGTGAAGTATCTCTGTACCAAAAGGTCATAGGTTTGATCCCTGTGTGGTGGCCTTTAGAATCAAATGTTTTGGGCATGTGCTCACAGGTCTCCCTTTCTATCCTGTGTCTCTGTCAGCATTCCTACTGACTCAATATAACCAACATGTACAAAGGGGCGCGGGGCGCCCACAAGTCATAAATTCCACACATCAACAACTGATTGGAGAGTGAGTGCGCTGTCAGGACAGGACAGGACAGGACGGGTGGAGGACAGGGCTCCTCCTATCAAGTGTTTGTTACCTTTGCTGTATAACAATATCAAACACAACAGCAAAGTGAAGACAATGAGAAATGAGAGATTTTAAATTAGTTGTAAATAAATGTGTAATTGGAGCAGGTGTGTTCTAAGTCACTGGTTCTCAAAGTGGGGTCTGGGGAACCCCAGGGGTCCTTGATGGCGTCACCAGCTAAATGATTGATAGTTAAGAACCAAAGGGTTAAATGAAATACAATGAATGCACTTTATGCCTTGAAGGAGAGGCAAATAAGGCAGAATGGAGTTCTGTGTTTAGCAACACGGAACTCCAGTTCTCAATGTTTTTGACGATCTGTCCAAAAAGCGGTTAAAACATCAGAGGTGTGCCGTCTCAAGTGGACTTGAGCCACGGGAGGCACCACCGAGTGAGCTAAAGTGAGCGAGTTGACGCGCCGAGCGTTGTGAAGTCCGCTTTGAGCCGACTCAGCGCCGTCCGAGTTATGTC
This sequence comes from Gymnoscopelus microlampas, assembly GCF_963454915.1. Taxonomy (NCBI): domain Eukaryota; kingdom Metazoa; phylum Chordata; class Actinopteri; order Myctophiformes; family Myctophidae; genus Gymnoscopelus; species Gymnoscopelus microlampas. The sequence continues at coordinate 17,638,898 of NC_139940.1, forward strand.
ACGAAAGGCACAGAATCGTAAATCATATATTCCCTGAAAGTCATATTCTGACTTTTTTGACCCCCCTTCACATCACATGTTTTTTTGTGCCTACTCACAGAAGACTTTGAGCATGGTGCTGTCCTCGCCTGTGCCGGCCACGCCGGCATTGACCTGGCAGTAGAACGCGCGCTCGTCGGTGGGCATGGTGGGGGTAATGGTCAGGGTGAAGTCATCGCCCATGCTGACACGCTCGAACAGG
>NC_139940.1:17646638-17649138 GCF_963454915.1 Gymnoscopelus microlampas
CATGCCCCTATATATTGTAGGTAGAGGGCGAAACGTGTAGGTACACAGTGGGTGATCGATGAGGGAGGTCAGTGTTTTTCTGTGCGTGCGTGCGTGCGTGCGTGCGTGCGTGCGTGCGTGCGTGCGTACGTGCGTGCGTGCGTGCGTGCGTGCGTGCGTGCGTGCGTGTGTCCCTGTATGCGTGCATCATTCCATGTGTGTGTGTGTGACTGTGACTGTGTGTGTATTTATCTCTGTATGTGTGTAAGACATCCTTGGCCTCTAACAGGATTAGTGTATTTGACTGTTGGCAAAACAAACAGCCAGTCAGACACCAGCACAGATTCACCTATAGCACGGCCACGGAGTCGGACACACACACACACACACACACACACACACACACACACACACACACACACACACACACACACACACACACACACACACACACACACACACACACACACACACACACACACACACACACACCGTACAATATTTTATTTGAAAACAAAAGGTTATAGCTCCTTAACCCAATTGACCCAATTTTACAAGCTCAGAAGCCACAGTCACACTGGCTAACCACTTACCCTGACCTTAACCACACCGACCTAACCGCCTCTGGTCATGCAATGCGTTGTGGGTATGATGATGCACGAGCCACTACCAAAAAAAGAAAAATGCTATCCTTTCACTTCTTTATTAAGAGTTCACTATTTTCCGCTGGTCAGCACCTTTTTGGACGCATCCAGTGTTATTACTCAATAACGTTACAGCAGACACTTTATGGTAGCTGTATTGCTAACGCTGCCTGCATCCCCATGCACCCAACCCCCCCCCCCCATCAACCGCCTGCTGTAATGTTGTGACGGATACCATCGCTACAGTGACAATATGACAGATATGTAACTGACTCATGGGAGGGAAGATGTCACGAGGCAAGAAGGGGGGGGCTCTGTGTGTATGTGTGTGTGTGTGTGTGTGTGTGTGTGTGTGTGTGTGTGTGTGTGTGTGTGTGTGTACATGTGTGTGTGTGGCAGTCATGCCAGGGGCGTGGCAGGGTGCCCTAGTCTGCCTGACATTTACACAGCGTCCTAACCCAGCAGAGTCGACCTCGCTAGCTGGAGCTCTTGTTGACACATTTCATCTCAGTAATGGTTTGTAGTCCAGCCAGGTATGCCGCGGTCCAAACGCCTCTCTCACAATTAGTCCTATATATCAGCTCCGACCCCCATCCCAGGAATCTACCACACGGGGAGCGAGTTGGAAGCAGAAATGCTCTAAAGAATGGACTCTTTGGCAGAGAATAGAATGTGAAACAGAACAATGATGATGACAGAGGTCACTGGAATGAACATTTTAAAATGCCTTTGTTGCGTGGCTATAGTTCATAATGAATAACCTCACTTTGATTTCGAAAAAACATTGGATGAATTTTTGTTTGAAAGTCATGCTGACCCATGAGGGGTGACTCAGACGAAAGGCTTGCTTTAGTCAGAAGCCATATCAAATCAGATTATTAACACATTATCAAAAAGACTCTTAGCACATTCACTGCCAGGGGCTTTCTAATGCTGGCAGGTAGCTTTCTGCCAGCATTTTTAAGCATTCTGACTAATATTTCAAGAGCCACAGAATATTTATCTCCAGTACGATCGATCCCCTGATGGTTGCTAATCACGGAGGAAATCACTGTCCTTCCGTGAAAAAAAAGAATGTCATCGTGACCTCTCGTTCTCTTGTTCTACCCAGTTGAAAATAGCATGTTTCGCCAAAAATACATTGTAAAAAATAAAAGTACACAGGAGCCGAGATACAGGATTTTAAAGTAATAAGTTAACCAGGAAGTTAACGTAGCAGTAAATCTTCGGATCACGTTATCTTTTTTTTTTATCACGGACATATCCGTGAATGGCGGTAAACGGGTGGATTTTAAATGTCCGTGAATGGCTACATTCTGGCAGTGTGTAATATATATATATATGTATATGTATATATATATATATATAAATGAAATCAAAGCTAAATGTGTGTGACATGTCTAGTCTGGGATACACACAGACAGAAGGAACGGCCAAAATTGCAAGATGAGGCGAGCATAAAGGAGAGGTGGCGTGAGTCTCTTGGGACTAAAAGCATGTCGGCTGAATGCAGGCAGGGTGCTGTTTTATCCACTGGAAATGCACAAAGTGCAGCTGCACATGTGTTGCAGCGCGCAGCAGGGAACCATGGGAAGTGTTGGCCGCAGTAAAGCATGTCTAGTGAGGCTGGCTGGAGTGTGAAATTTCACTCTATTTTTCACCATTCCCTGTCATAGTTTGAATACTTGAGATGCATGGTGGGCTGTGTGTGCGTGTGCGTGTGCGTGTGCGTGTGCGTGTGCGTGTGCGTGTGCGCGCGTGTGTGTGTGCGTGTGCGTGTATGCGTGCCATTGTGCGTGTGCCATTATATATTAACTGTGTGACAATATATGTGATAACGACCATTCTGACTGTGAATGTGTGTGTGTGTGTGTGTG
>NC_139940.1:17651638-17656638 GCF_963454915.1 Gymnoscopelus microlampas
TGCGCTCAGAACAACTTCTAACGAACAAACGCTCTCTGAATCTGCCAGTAGCGAGCAACGAGGCCGCAACGAAACGACTTCATCTCACTCTTAACGACACACTGACAGCAGTGCAGCCAGGAACCAATTAGAGCATTCTAAAGAGACTCCAATGCCTGGGTGGTTTGTTCTAAGACCAATCAAAAAAAGGCACTTCAGTCATAACTTGTCAGTCAGTAGCGGGGGCGACATATTGGGCTATACAGGGTTGATATCTGTCATTAAGATTGTAGCCAAACACGGTTAACATCTGTTGTGTTCATCTTTCATTTCTTACTGGAACGTGGCACCAATGTGGCCTGTACGTGTGTGTGTGTGTGTGTGTGTGTGTGTGTGTGTGTGTGTGTGTGTGTGTGTGTGTGTGTGTGTGTGTGTGTGTGTGTGTGTGGCTGTGGCTGTGCGCACATAGCCTAGAGTGTAAATAAGGGTGAGATTTCTACATCCTATCCCGGATATAGAAATGGCAAATGCTAACCCCTGTGCACCACAATTACAGGATCTGGGGGGTATATCTTTCTGTCTGTCTGTCTGTCTGTCTGTCTGTCTGTCTGTCTGTCTGTCTGTCTGTCTGTCTTATTGCACGTCTGTCTGGGCTTGTTCTGATGTACCACCAGAGGAGTGGCAAAATGCCAAGTGGCTCGCACCTGTGGCCCCAGGGTCATAAAGACCGAAACTTACACTTACACACATACACACTCAAGACAGAAATCACACACAATCAAAACAGACATACACTCGCTCACCCACACACACACACACACACACACACACACACACACAGAGCCCCCAGCTGGCATTAGCGGGTCATTTTAGTTGAGCTGTCTTGCACAAGAGAGGAAATCATGGTTTGTTTGACTTCTCAGTTTATTTATTGGTCTGAGCCTATTCTCTAGGCTCTAAATACAAAGCTACCGTTTGTCCTGCAAAGTGGAGGGGAGGGGAGAAGAGAGGGAGGTGAGAGGGAGTGAGGGAGGTGAGAGGGAGAAGGAACAGAGAGAGGGAGACGAGAGACGGAGAAAGGGAGGAAGAGGGAGAGAGGGGGTGAGGTACTAGGTGAGAGGGAGAGAGGGAAAAGGGAGGTGTGAGGGAGAGAGAGGGAGTGAGGTACTAGGTGAGAGCGAGAGAGGGAAAAAGGGAGCTCAGAGGGAGAGAGGGAGTGAGGTACTAGCTGAGAGGGAGAGAGGAAGGAGCGTAAACATGCAGAGGTATGAAGGGAACACAGGCTAAAAACGTCAAGAAGTTGAGGTTAGGGAGTAAGCTCGATCCGTTGGCGCAAGGCAGCTGAATCAAGCAGAAGTCTATTAGTGATTAGCCTAGGTCCGCATCCCTCTTCCCCGCTGTCATAAAACCGATGGCTGCGCTAACACTATTAGCATCTGTGCATCCTCCCCAATGCAATAAAATGCAAAACCCTGAGTCATCGCAAAGCAACCAACGACTCTGCAAATGACATGGGCCTGCCAGGTTCGCTGTGTGCGGGCGTGTGTGTGCGCGCGTGCGTGCACGTGCACATGTGTGTATTTGACAGCTTCCACTGTGCTAAATAGAGTGGAGGGCAGCAAGGTAAAATCACAGTGTGCGCAATTGCGTAGAATAAATCACAGCTTTACTGGTGTGTGTGTGTGTGTGTGTGTGTGTGTGTGTGTGTGTGTGTGTGTGTGTGTGTGTGTGTGTGTGTGTGTGTGTGTGTGTGTGTGTGTGTGTGTGTGTGTGTGTGTGTGTACGTGCCGTCTCGTAGTAGTTTAGGGGCTGAAGACAAACAGTGTGAAGTGGGCTACAAGGTTGTTCCCTCACACACTCTTTTGTCCACCACAACATTCCCCCTCACCACTCTGGTCACCCAGACAACGGGGTCATGGAGTCAACCTCATTCAAACCGAGAGTTAAAGCTGCCTGGCAGAGGTGTGTGCATGTGTGCGTGTGTGTGCGTGTGCGTGCGTGTCTTCTCTTAACGATAGACAGCGAGTCAGGGTAGGAGAGAATATGAGGACACGGCTAGAAAAACAACCCAGACTCGGTGCATGGGCAGAATATGAATATAAACGTCTGACAGCGCAGCACTCGCAACTTCAGAGAGAAACATTGCTATTGTTCAAAAAGTAGGCTACATATTTAACAACAGACAAGACAAATGTGGGAGGAGGGAGACCACTATACACCCAGAGCAATGAATCCACAAAACGTACGATTTTAAATCCACAATACGTCTGACTTAAAAATCCACAGCATGTCTGACTTTTAATCCACAACACGTCTGACATTCAGCCACTGCTATATAAGCACTTGCACACAAACAAAGGTAGCTTTGATGTGTACGGCTTCATTGATAAAACAAGGGATTGAGTGCTCTACCCCCACTGAACTCATCTCACACAGGATGTTATTTATATGGCTAACACCTTTTTGGGTGAACAAAATCAGGTGTCATTTTTTGTACGTGCTTCCATTAAAGGTGCGTTAACGTGACATTTGCCAAGTGTCTGGCTCGTATTAGCGGCTTATACACAGCGGCACTAACAAAGAGAAGCAGACAGCGAGTAGAACCTAACCGGTGAATGACATGTGAGATTGGATGAGAATATCAAGCGGAATTTCATTACTTTGTGAATCAAAGGCTCACAAAACAGAGAGGACCCGCCAATTACCACACTATCTGTCCCTTCCACGCTGCCTTTCATTTTCTGGGGAACTCAATTTGGGATGTGTGCGCGCGCGCGTGTGTGTGTGTGTGTGTGTGTGTGTGTGTGTGTGTGTGTGTGTGTGTGTGTGTGTGTGTGTGTGTGTGTGTGTGTGTGTCACTACAGGGCCAGAGATGAGAAAAAGGTGTTAATATTTAATGTTTTCAGGGGGCCCCCAGAATGTGTGCCCCCCGCCTTCCCTCCCCTGCTCCCTAGTACAGCTCCTCCTCTCCTTTTCTATTTTCTCTCTCACTCACTCCCTCGCTTCGCTCTCTCTCTCTCTCTCTCTCTCTCGCCCCGGGCTCTCTAATTAATACACCCCAGTCTTTCTCGTTCAACCGCCTCTCTCCCAATCTCTCTCTCTCTCTTCAGCTCTTCCCTCCTGCATTGAAAAGGAGCCCCAGGGGCAAAAAAAAATTAAATTTGGAAAAGGGAGGAGGGAGGGACAGAGAAAAGGGGGGAGAAGGGGAAAGATGTCAAAAATAAAATAAAATGATGGAGGGGTGTACAATTTATTGATACGGTAGAAAGTTCGGTGCAAAGAACAAGATGAGAGAAGGCTGAAGGGTTTAAAAGTTCGAGGAGAAAACAAGATGGATTCGAGAGTGGACGCACTTGAGAGAAAGAGAAAACCCTCATGGTTTGGTGAGGAGAAGATAAGGGGAAAATGGGTTCATTCAGTTCTCCCCCTTCTGTCTATTTACCTTGGTAAATGACTTGCCCTAATGGATCAGAATGATATGCAGTGCAATTGTGCAAAGGCAATCTGGCTGCATATGCTACTGGCACCAGCGTCCATAATGGGCCCCTCCTAATTAAGTGAGAGAACCATCAATACACAGAGAGTGGCAATACGGAATGACGAAAGGACAGACGGACAGAGAGATAGATGGATAGAGTAGAGTGATGAATAACAAGAAGTGTGGCTATAAGCACACTTCTAATGCTTTGACTTTGCAAGTGCCTCATTAGTATTTGAAGTAACATTGCATACGTTCTTAGTAGTCAACAGCAATTTCTCAATGCTTTCACACCTAAATCTAACACCCATCATTAACTTTATTAGCTGCGGCATGTGCACGGTGTACTAAAGGTCAGCCTGCCATGTTTTCACCCAACTGTACTTTTTAACCTCGACAAGAAAACAATCTATAAAATCGGCCAAGGGTTTCATTTCCCCTTTCAGCTCCCTGTCTGTACTCACAAGTCTGTGACAGAAATGTACATGCGATGCGTGTCATTGCTTACTGTTAGACCCAAGGTTGCAAGCACGATGCATTGTGTAAGGGAGGTTTTTATCGAACATTTACAGTACACAATATTGGTTTTATTTAGCGTTTTCTTACAGTACTTTTCATTAGGGGAAACATTTCACCAATATTGGGAGAGGGCTGATACCGATGCTGGAAAAAGTACTCAAATGTTTTACTTAAGTAAAAGTATCAATACTGCAATGTAGAAGTCAATTAGTTACAAGTAAAAGTCCGGAATTAAATATTTACTTGAGTAAAACTATAAGTATTGGTATCAAAATGTACTTAAAGTACCAAAAGTAAAAGTACTAAATGTTTGAAAATAGCCAGGTGTAAAATAGGGCTAAAGTGGTTTATGTATGTTTTATAATATAATAATTAATATCTGCAAAATAACTAGTAACTAGTAAGTTTTCAAATAAATGTAGTGGGGTAAAAGTACAATATTTGCCTCTGAGATGTAGTGGAGTAGAAGTTGGAAATACTTGGAAATTGGAAATACTAAAGTAAAGTACAAAACAATACCTCAAAAATGTACTTAAGTACAGTACTTAAAGTAAATGTACTTAGTTACGTTCCACCACTGGATGAGACACAAGCGAGAGGAGGACATTATGTCATCGCAAGAGTGTCCTCTCCGGTCCGGACACTCGTTGCGCCTCCAAGACGTTACTTTCTCGTCGTCGACGCTCCGCGTCACGTGGCGCCCGGGTTTTATCCTGGATGTTTGGCAACAGCGCGGCAGGGGCACCTCTGTTATGCCATCACACACACAATTTACAGTCAAGACAGGATGTCAAAGGGAGAGAGCCAAGGAGAGAGAGAGCGAGAGAGAGAGAGAGTGAGGAGGGGGATAGCTGACTCAGAGGATAAAAAGGGGGAGAGGAGAGAGAGGGAGACAGAGAAGGCTACAGCTAATTTCGCTAAAAGGGTTAGGACAAAGTGCTGCATGCCCTCTCTCTCTCTCTCTCTCTCTCTCTCTCTCTCTCTCTCATTCAGTCGTTTCCTTGATGTCCATCTCTATCCTCGA
>NC_139940.1:17661638-17666638 GCF_963454915.1 Gymnoscopelus microlampas
GAATAATTCACTGTTAATTATTCTCCTACATTCCTCTCCTTCTCTCTCTCTCTCTCTCTCTCTCTCTCTCTCTCTCTCTGTAAATCCATGTCTGCTCCCTTGCTCCCCTTTTGCTGATCCGCACCCAATTCGAGGCCGCCGCCCGTCTACCAGGCCTCCGTCGCCCGCCCCTCCCCGCCCCTCCCCTCCCCTGCATAGTTTTAGAGTTTTTGCCGCCTTGTCAAAGTCACTGCATTATGCCATATATGTGGTGCATAAAAATAAGTGGGAAACATGTTTGTGTATTATCTCTCTCTCTCTCTCTCTCTCTTCTCTCTCTCTCTCTCTCTCTCTCTCTCTCTCTCTCTCTCTCTCTCTCTCTCTCTCTCTCTCTCTCTCTCTCTCTCTCTCTCTCTCTCTCTCATCTCTCTCTCTCTCTCTCTCTCTCTCTCTCTCTCTCCTCTCTCTCTCTCTCTCTCTCTCTCACACACACACACCCCCACACACACACACACACACACACACACACACACACACTGAATGTGTCGTTTTTCAGTATACCAGCATTGTGCTTAAATATGGCACATGCTGACTTACGCTGTGCGCGCACACACACTCAGTTGAGTTAGAGATTTTCCGCATGTCAGTACTATACTTAAAATGGCTCACACACACACACACACACACACACACACACACACACACACACACACCGACTCAGTTGAGGTTGAGATTTTCCGCATGTCAGTACTGTACTTAAAATGGCACAAACACACGCGCGCGCACATGCACACAGGCAAGGAGTTGACACAGCTTTGAGGCTGTGTGACTATCTGCTTGAGTTTGGAACCACAGTGAGTTAATTGGAGCGCAGAGAAACCACATGACTGACTGACTGACTGACTCACTGACTGACTGACTGACCGGTTGACTAGCTTACTGACTGACTCACTAGGTTGGGGATTAGATGTCATATAACCACATACTACCCCACTAGCAATGGGAGAAATGGCACCTGTTCATTGATATTTAGACCAGTGGTTTTCAACCTTTTTTTTCATATCAAGGTCCATTATTTATTCGGCATGAGAGCCAAGGACCACGTTTGATGAGATTTAGCCTCTCAGACCCAACTTAGAATATTGTGTTGTCGTTGGATAAGATTGTGTCCCCAATTCTGTATTGATGTGGTGCCATAAGAGAGATAACAGGCCAACGTTGATCAAAATAACAATTATTCGACATTCTAACTAATTGTGTAGACTTCCTGCTCTCAAAAGTTAAAGATCTAATAAGAGTCCATTTGGTTACAAACTCTCCATCATTTAGCTGGGGACCACCTGGAACCCCCTCAAGGATCACTGGTGGTCCCCGGACCACTGGTTGAGAACCACTGATTTAGACAGTAACCTCCGTCTTTCAGACTTTCTTCACCCGTTTGTCCCTTTATCTCTGTCTCAAACAAACTCTGTCTCACGCACACACACACACACACACACACACACACACACACACACACACACACACACACACACCACACACACACACACACACACACACACACACACACACACACACACACACACACACACACACACACACACACACACACACACAACGGGAGTAAGGTGACAAACTCATACACTTACTAGAAAGACAAAATACCCTCATCATGTCACAGAGTAAAAACAGACAACAATCTAGGTAATGACTTTCGTCATCTGGTATTATCTTGCCTGTCACAATGTGTCTAGCATCTCAGGTATGTTTTTTTTACATATGCACACAGAAGCCAGACAGAACGTGTGACACCACACTGCTTTCTTTTCTTTGCACTGACACTTCAAGACAGGCTGCTCGATAAGGCAAGGAGACAAGGAGATAAAGCAAGGAGACAAGGAGATAGTAAGGGGCTACCCATACATGGGTAGGGCAAGGAGTTGTGGTGTATGCACTCACATGCAGTCATTCACACCCCGCGCACGCACGCACACACGCACACACACACACACACACTTATAGTAAGCATAGTTCACATGTTGGCATATGGCCTCGGCCCGCGAATGACAAAAAAGAAAACCCAGCCCGGATAATGTACAATGTGGACATGCCTATTAACGCACACTCATGTGAACGCGATCGTAAAAATGCGTGCACGCCCAACACGCACACATTCTATGAGCATTTTTCACGTATCAGTTGCACATAGAAAACCTCTGGCACGCAGATAACAGCGATACGTCGTGGGGCATGCATTATCCGAAACCCATGTGAATGCAGAGACAGACGCACACGCAAACACGCACGCACACACACACACACACACCAGTCGGCCAGCTCCCCTCTGTGTTATTTAAGCCTGATTTATACTTAGTTGCACTCTGGTATTGCCTGCCGTAAATGGCAGATATACAAGCTCACAACACGTCGCATTCGCGACGCGTTGTGAGCTTGTAGATCTACCATTTACCCCGAGCACGACACCAGCACGAAACTAAGTATAAATCAGGCTTAAACCTCCCGGCATTCCTTGCTAATCTGCGCCATAATGGCACACCTGTCCTCTCTCATTCTGTGTCGCTCCGCCAGCACAGGGTGGGCTATGGGGTTTGGGGGGGTGTGAGTGTGTAATGGGGGCAGGGCGGTCCTACGCAACTAGGGTCCACTCAACACATTCGTAGATGTCCAGATGGGGGAACGCTATAGGGAATGGTCGGGAAGTGGTGTGTGTGTGTGTGTGTGTGTGTGTGTCTCTCTCTCTCTGCAGTGTGTATGTGTAGGCTATACATGCGGAGGGGCTAAAATGTTACCGCAGAGCCAGCCAGCCACCGAGGTTAATGGTCATAGCTGGAGAGAAATATTATTGGTCAAAGCGGGATAAAGGAGGGGGTGGGCTCACAGTTGGGGGTTACAGTTACGGGTCACAGTTTGGGTTAGGATGCATACAGGAGAGCGGAGGGGGGCGCATAATGAAAACAGTAGGGAGCCTATACGTTAGGGATGGGGTAAGGTAGGTCACAGTATTGATTGGTTGGTAATATGCGCACGGCGAGGGGAGAGTCCACAGAGACCCGGGAATAAATTGCGTTCGGGACATCAAAGTCTGACTGCTGACACTGAGCCTGCAGGAGATACAGGAGGCCCAAGGCCGGATTAGATTGGCTAGACTTACACACGCTCGTGGTGCACACATATGTACACACACACACACACACACACACACACACACACACACACACACACACACACACACACACACACACACACACACACACACACACACACACACACACACACACACACTGGCATACATAGACATGTGTGTATGCACTAATGTACACATGGAGGCATTCAGACTCTCAATCGTAGATGGAGTAGTACGCAGTACGCACACACACACACACACACACACACACACACACACACACACACACACACACACACACACACACACACACACACACACACACACACACACACACACACACACACACACACACACACACACACACACACACACACACAGTGCAAGTACATAGTGCATACAATTAGGAGCGCATGCACACACAACTATGTGTGCACAGACAGAGAGACACTCAAATATAGTACATAGACACACAAAGGCATTCTTCACCACACACAGGGATCACGTATATCTCCGTTACTAGAGAGAATACAGTAATATCCGTTACCTGGGAACATAATAGATGAAATAAAGCATATAATAATGATAAATAAAATACTTCCACCGGCTCTAAATAATTTCCGTTCCAATAATGACAGTCTTATGAACCGTATTCCACAAAAGCGATCCCCCCCTACACATAATAACCCCTATTATCTTATTCAGTTTCATATAAGGGCCCAGTTCCAATGCATTTACTGCATTAGCAATTATTCAGGAACTGAGGCATACATTTTTTTCCACCATCATTAAGGGCTTCATTCAATTATTATTCATAGCTATGCTGATGATGTGATTAGGGAACAAATGGGTTATAATGGAGTGGGTAACAGGGCAAATGGCAGCGATATTAAACGTTTATCTGCACCATTTTCTTTTTAACTTGTTCCGCCGGCCGCCTCATTGGCTGACAGTCTTTTGCATTTCAAAAGGCAACGAGGTGAATCTATAAGGAGAACAAAGACGATGTCTGAGATAAGCATCGCGCTGTCCCGACAAGAACGTTTGTTTTGTTTTGGTCCGGGGTGTGTGTGTGTGTGTGTTTGCGAGCTGTCTTTTTCTTTTCTTTCGTTTAATTATTCAGGTATGGGTGAATGGTTGTCACTACACACTTTGGTGGAGGTCAGGTCCTTCGCCTCATGGGCATCAGGCCTGGCGGAGGCGGGGAGAGACGGGACGGGACGGGCGTCACCATCCGTCACTGTCTGCGGGGGTGTCACGGGCTGCCGAGATGGCTATCGGTTGCAAGCTAAACGCTATAAGCTAATTCAGGGAACCCTGGGCCGATAACCATCTGGAATGTGTGAAACCTGAGCAAGACAAAACAACGCACGTCCCAACCTGTACGGGCCTTGGAGGACGGGAGATAGAGCTGGACAGGGCGGGGGAGGGCTGTGATGGAAGGCACTGTTTCTCAACGTCGGGTCCGGGGACCACTAGGGGTCCAAATGGGTGCTTACGGGTCTGTAACTCTTGAGAGTCTACAAATGAAACCGAATGGACCCTGAGGAAGAAGTTATACGGCTGCTTGTATCTAGCCTTTATATTATACCATCACTTATAACACTTCTACAATACATTATGATATTTGTCAGCTTGTAAGATGGATATGCCTAGTAGATGTCTCCACTAGGCCTAATAGCTGTTGTTTTGGTACAGCCTATCTTGTTATGGTTCAATTTGTCCTTCAGGCAGCTACAGTATAACTATATCTCTGCCCTGTGCTCGAGGCAGAACTACCGTACCGCTGACATGAGTGTTAATGTACTTCTGACCATGACATCATGTACATAAAGCATAACCACCTCCACCTAGAATATTGTCTCGACTCCTATGT
>NC_139940.1:17671114-17744664 GCF_963454915.1 Gymnoscopelus microlampas
GGCTTTAGCTGCTCTTTTGAAGACCTTGTGGGGATGAAAACTCAGAGCGATGAATTTCCCAGTCTCCTCTGTAAACCACATCGCTCTGGATAACAGACTTCAAACCGGGGGGCTTGAACACATGCCTCTCCCAGCCCACACTTTCAAGCCCAGATGCCCGCCGGCGCCTATCTGCCAGCTCACCAACCACTGCAGTGCACACACACTGGTAACCCTGTGAGACGCCCCTCACAGGAAACTCACCACCAGGGATGAAAGCAAAGAGGCGGGTGTTGAAAACACCTTGTAAACGAGAACATCCCCTCGCTGGTCTGTGAGCAAAATTGACTTGCTTGAGTGTTAATGCCTTTTTCATTTCCTCCACGCCAACCAGGTTAGGTAATGATTAACGTCTTGTTGTTTGGGCTTCCAGCGGAGCGAAGCACGCGGTCAAACCGCAAAAATGCACTCTGCGGCCGTGAGAGTGGAGGCGGTGGCGCTTTCGCTTGGTGGTGAATGGGGCAACCGCATTGTGGCAGCTCATTTGTAGGTGGATTACGGCCTATGAGTTGCGGTGAGCGAAGGGGATTCGTGGGAAAAATGGCTGCCACCTCTTTGACACAAAAACAAAAGTTGTAGATGTGTAACTGACACCCATCAACACACACGCGCGCGCACGCACACACACACACACACACACACACACACACACACACACACACACACACACACACACACACACACACACACACACACACACACACACACACACACACACACACACACACACACACACACACACACACACACACACACACACACACACACACAGGCGCACAGGGACCACCCCTGGACAAGCTCCAACGTGTCATCAAGAATGCTGTGGCTAAGAATGTCCTTAAGAAGTCCATTTGCCTCTGACTTTGTCACACACACACACACACACACACACACACACACACACACACACACACACACACATTGGAAAAGCATGAATCACCTGCATAGCTTTACTCAGAGACCATTCCAACCCCCCTCTATCCCCACAGGGCTAAAAGACAAGGGGTAAAACGTGGAGCAATCCCCGCCCGCCAAAGCGGCCCCTATCAATCTGTCACTCGCGCCCCCATCAGCTCAGCTTTCCATTGTGCAATGCCAGGAATCTGTGGCCAGGAGCTCTGGGTATTTAGGTAAATGTACATTATTTGGAAATTTGGGAATGTACAAACATGTGTGTGTGTGTGTGTGTGTGCCATACTGCACATGTGTGTCATCATGTGGTATCTGTGCTAGCATGTCCGCATGTTGACGCACACATTTCATGCATTCACAGGTACACAGTCACGAGCGCATTAGGATGGACGTGTATTGTGTGCGCACGTGTGTGGGTTTTTGGGGAACCAAATATCTCAGGGGCAACTTGGAAACAGAAGACACCACCACCCCGCCCCCTCTGCTTTTATCTCCTCGCGGCTAAATGGCAGAGTTTTAGGATTTCTCCGGACGGACTAATGCCATAATAATTACACATGTCCACGGGGGGTGGGGTGGGCTTTTGATGCAGTTCTGGTACGTGGGGTTGGGGGAGCTTCGTAGGGTACGAAGCAGAAATTAAAAAAGTGCGGAAATGACTGTGGGAATTAAAGGCGGCCATAGACAAAAGAGGCCCGACGCTCCGCGTTAGAGGATCAGAGCTACATGTCGCAGCAATTCTCCGCACCGTCTTCGGACTGCGACAAACTCTCTTTAATGTATCTGTCCTCTACCTCATCTCATCCGTTTCTCTCCGTCTCTCTCATGTTCTCTTACATTACCCGTGTCTGCCTCTCTTGTCCTAAACTCCACCCTCCTGCACGCTACGACCTGAGACTGGTCCGCTTTACGTGTTAAGTCAACATTTTCTCTTAGTTACAAATCATTTCCAGTAACCCCATTGGCTGGACACATCCAGGTGTCATCCACCCTCAAAGAATAAACTCAAGCACAACACATAACTATTGGAGACAAAATGCAGATGTTTCCTGACCTTCCTTCTCCCCTGAGGGCAAGGCTTTATCTCCAACAAGCAGCCATGAATGTGTGCCAGCATCTGGGTACAGACGCTTCAGGCTGGTTAAAAATGAAGTCATTATTTCAGGGTGTCTTCCAGCTAGTTGTTGAAGCCTCTGGGAAAGGCGTCGACATTCCAGGAGCAGTGATAGAGAAGAAGTTTTTACCCAACCTGGGGGAATCGGGCCAAACAGAGGCATGCAAAGGCACCCTGGGATGCCACGGGTTGCCATGCGCTGCATAACTGTGTGTCACATAATGTATAACTACGGGCACACATACACACACACACACACACACACACACACACACACACACACACACACACACACACACACACACACACACACACACACACAGAGAACCACACACATGCACTCACACATACTGTACCTGCATCAGCGCACACATAGTCAAAGATGCACGCAAAAACTGACACAAGGAAACAAGGACAAACACCCACCCACACACACACACACGCACACACACGCACACACACGCACACACACGTACACACACGCACGCATGCACGCACTCACACACACACACTCACACACACTCACACACATATACACACCGGGTGTTAGGTATCTCGTGGTCCTGTTTAGCTCACCGTGACATAGTTTGGAGCTGGGAGTGGGTGAGCCATGATTGTGGGAATGTGGGTCTGTGTGACAGTATCCCACCGAGACCCACTGAGAGGTGCTATTATTAGACTTAACCAGGCTAGCAGGGAGGGAGAGAGAGAGAGAGAGAAGTAGTACTAGAGAGGGAAAGGAGAGGGATCTTTGTTCCCCGTGATTTATAACCAAGGTACATCACAACAAAGTGAAAACTATTGAGTTAATTCACTACCATACTAAACCGTAAAATCCTCTATTCATTTAACTCTGAGAGTGCAAAAATGGACCAAAACATCTAACGTTACAATCTAACAATTGTGTCATTGTAGGAAAAACTGTGACTACATGCA
Organism: Gymnoscopelus microlampas; assembly: GCF_963454915.1. Taxonomy (NCBI): domain Eukaryota; kingdom Metazoa; phylum Chordata; class Actinopteri; order Myctophiformes; family Myctophidae; genus Gymnoscopelus; species Gymnoscopelus microlampas. Next base: position 17,674,116 of record NC_139940.1, read on the forward strand.
TTGCAGGGGAGCGAGGGACAAGATTATATCACCGAGGGTATCAATCAGTGATGTTGCTAGGTTTTCAATGTAATGGGTCCTGGGATGCAAGGGTGGTCTTTTAGATGGGTCCCAGGGACATTTTATGGGTCCCCAATTACACGTCCCCCCCCTATCGTTTTCTTTGATCTCCAATCTCCATATCTTCTATGCGTGTGTGACTGTGTACATTATATCCTGATGCAGTGGATCTCAACCTTTTCAGGCAGCGACCCCCCAAAATAATCATATTTTAACTGGGGACCCCCCACCCTGAGGAATTAGGAGTTGAGGCACTTAATTTAGTTTGATTCAGTTCCACAGATACATATTGTGAAAATAGCAGATCTAGATCAGTGCGACCCGTTCCTGCTTTTCAAGACCGATACCGATATATATACATATATTAAAAAATCATAAATATATTTTTTCAAATGTATATGATTCTGTAGTATTAGCACACCTTATGGTAAGAAATACTAGTAGTGGGCAACAGGTGGATTTAACATACCTTTGACCAATAGAATACATTTAATCATAGAACCTTTTAATCATTATTATTATTTTATTTTGTATTATTTATGAATGTAGAATTTATTTTTACTATTTATTGTGTAGACTGAAAACACTGGCTTACAGTGGAAGTATTGGCAAATAAAGAAATAGGAATTCAAGAAATAATGAAGACAAATACTGACAATGCCTATGAACATTGGCTTGCAGTTATTGCACATAGTCAACATGCAATAATACTATTAGGCTTGTCATTGAGAAAGGAAAATAAAGTTGTCTTTTTGAGGAGAAGTGGAACCTTATAAGTCACTTTAAGTTTAGCATGAGGGAGAGGGTCTACCCTCTTCAGGGAATTAATTATTATGATATCTCTAAGCTACAGAAAACATCCAGTTGCCTATTAAACTACACAAGACACAGACGATAGACAACCGGTTACTTACAGCTGCCATTAATTAGTGCTTTTGTTTGCCTTTGTGGTCAAATCAGGGTCAAATGCATAGGATCAACGAGCCATCGTTAACCTGCTAATGTTACACAGCTGATTGGCAACATGCGTTAATCCACCACTCACTCTGATCTCCAAGCAAGTTGGAGAACACTCTAAAATCGGGGATTTTACTTTGGCTGGTCAATTTAAGATGACAACAGCAACAAAGATTAGTAGTAGACCTGTATGTATGATGATCAGTTATTATTCCAGACAGTGGTCTATCCAAGACGTTTTAACACGTTTAAGAGCAGGTCCTCATGCCGTCTCTCTCTCTCTCTGTGTGTGTAGCGTAGACTAACAGCGAGGGGCTGTGCTGCTGCTTCTGCCACACAACGCCGTTTAACCGAGTTATACTTCTCCAGTACAGCGGTGTCTAACCGGAGAGTTATACTTCTCCACCAACGGTGCCTAACCGAGAGAGTCCATGTAGATCACAGCTGACAAATATTATATATTATCGGAGCTAATCGGAGCTGCGTCCCATGGACGCACTAGAGTTGTCATGAATGCGTCCTTTCGCAATATGGTGCGTCAGCGACGCAGGACGCAGGCCTACGAGCATCTCTGATCAATTAATATCAATTCATCACCACAGCTGTATGCACAGACATGTCTACAGGGGGGACTCTCCAATTACAGGGCACTTTTTAGTGGGCACCTGTTTTTAAAGGTTCCATGAAAGGCCCGGCTCTCTAAACAGCAGACACACCTCAGCCACCCTGTCTCCCAGACCACGCAGGTGAGGTCTGAGAGAAGGAGAGGGGCGGGGAGGGAAAAAGAAGATGGTGGTGGTGGTGGGTTGGTGCCAGATTCTGTGAGAGAAACAAGGAACCAGGTCTAGGAAAACCAGCCCAAACTACTATGGGCCACATGAGTACTGTAACATGTACGTCAGCTATTTGAAAATAGCAGATCTACAAGCTCACAACGCGTCGCGATGCGACACGTTGTGAGCTTGTAGATCGGATATTTTCAAATAAAATATTGCGGGGAAATTATAATAAGCAGATCTGGCAACCCTGGTTGGTGGGGGGGGGGTAACATGATCTCTGAGGGATGAAAAAAGAGAGCGGGAAGGGAAGGGGAGGGGAGGGGAGGGAAGGGAGGGGAGGGGAGGGGAATGGAATGGAGGGAGACTTCAGACAGGTAAACTGCTGGAGGAGGGGTTGAGATTGAAGAAGATAAACAGGTAGCTTTTCATATGAAGAAAAAATGTTTTCTTTGTTGATTACTCATGATGATAAGGAGCCCCGTTCGTTTTTGTTCCTCCTTAGTTTCTTGGAATGATTTAGTTCGTATCCATAAACATTTCCCATCAGTACAGGTTTGTTTTGAGACACTTTTATTAACGTCTCAGGCATGAGTGGAGTATTTTGCTATAAAATGGCAACAGAAAAGTGACTGAAGGTGGTAGAATAATGCAGCGAGTGAGCAAAAGAGAGCAAGTAAAGAAAGGGTAAAAGAGAGAGGGTACGTATTGTCACAGTCAACCCACCACTACCACAATATCTGAGTTCCCAGAAGCTAGCACAACCCCACCCCAAAACCTATACCACCATCTTTCTATTAGGTGGCTAACAGAGCCAACAGAGGCTAAATTAAAATGATAGCTACCTGATCTGGTACTATTATAATTGGCCTACCAATATTACAGCTTAAAGGGATAGTTCACCCCCAAAATTACTTTTTTTTCTATCGATTATTCACCCCATTTGTGTCGCATTCCTAACCCAATAATTTGATGACCAGCAGAGTCTTCGGAATTATTGGCTTAGGAATGTTATGTGACAAAAAGGAAAAAAATCTCCATTAATTTAAGGCTTCATGGGGGTTTACACTGTACTGTGTAATTGATATATTTAAGTTAAAAAAAATGCAATTAACATGAAAAGTCAATAGCCTACAAACACGCTGATAGACAACACCGACGCCAGAATGCGCATATACTGGCACGGACACGCACGCACCAAAGCAAAGTGCTGGGGGGGGGGGGGGGGGGGGGTGCGCCGCGCCCGCATAGAAGCCGTGTATGTGTGTGTATGTGCGTGGAGCTGGGTGATCAAAGCGCTGCTCGCCCAGTGGCCATCAGAACATACCGGAGCCCCCCATGGACCCCATGGACGCGCACAAGTGCACTGAAGTGCGGAGCAGGGGCTTCCCGGACAAACTACAAAGACCCAAGTAGCGGCAGGGCTTAACCCTTGAAACATGCCGCCAATCCATAGCCTATAATACAGCAACAGGCAATATTAATTAACAGTCGCGACTGTTGTTTTCCAGTTGATCTGAATCTGTGATTCGTGCTATGTGTTTAGAGGAATTACTTTTCTTCCACCTGCATATCGGCATCTCTTTTCTGACCGCTCATAAACAAGTTGTTGTTTCACAACAACAACAACAACACCAACTTCACCACCAGGAATGATTGCGGTGCAGCAGCCAATTAAAACAGCAAAGTATCCTCAGCCAGCCTGGTGCTTTATGGATTGTGAGGCATGTTATGTATCCTAACAGACAGACAGGTTCATCCGAAAGCTCCGCTGACCCTCTCCAGTCCAACGGGAGAGAAGCAGAGAATTACACACACACACACACACACACGTATGGCTAAAATAGACCAACGGGCTCATAAAGTTACTTGACCGGCTGTGAATGAAAAGAAAAGCGCACAGAATGAATGTAAACTTATTTACCTTGCAACGCCGACAGTAGCAAGGTGCACAAAAGCGACGCGTGTCCAAATCGGTCCATGGCTCCTTTTTCCAACTTTATTTTGCAGATGTGTCTTTATTTATAATGTACTGTAGGTGCAGAGAGTGTTCTGTTCAGCGGCAAGTGTTCCTTCAGGCTCCACAGCTTTCTCTTCTCTCTCTCTCTCTCTCTCTGTCTCGCTAAAGCGAATGGCCCCTTACTTCACTTCACTCACACACACTCACACTCACACACAGCGAGAAATCTGATGCTGCTGGCAGTGCTCAGTCCTGGTTGATATATTTGCACAAAAGGTGACCCCCGCCCCTTCTCTCTCTCTCTCTCTCTCTCTCTCTCTCTCTCTCTCTCTCTCTCTCTCTACCGCCCCCCCCCTCTCTCTAAAAAGACCTGCTTGACTAATAGTGCATGGGCGAGGGGCCAGGCGGGACTTTTTAAAAGTGTTTCCCTCTGCTGCATCCCTATTACCGTATTGTTATTGTATTGTATTACAGCTAATGTTATCCTGGCAGGTAGACATGTTGCTGATGATGCCAAACTTTCAAAAGTCACAAAGCAATTATTGCACAATTTAGCCTGTTTAAATGGAAAATTGAATGAAAGGCAACATTGTGTATATATATACATATATATATATATATATATATATATATATATATATATATATATATATATATATATATATATATATATATATATATAATTGATAGATATATATAAAGAATATATATAAATAATAAAAAAGAAAGTATATATATAAAAAAATAAAAATAAAGAATATATATGTATATATAAAGTGGTTGTTTAGCTACTATATACACAGTGTGTGTGTGTGTGTGTGTGTGTGTGTGTGTGTGTGTGTGTGTGTGTGTGTATATATATATATATATATATATATATATATATATATATATATACACACATATATATATATATATATATATATATATATATATATATATTCACAAAATAACACAACAGTCTGCACAGATAACGTGCTCAAACCAAAAAAAAACATTTTATATTTGTTTGTTTGAGCATGTTATCTGTGCAGACTGTTGTGTTATTTTGTGAAGCTGGTTCGATATGGCACTCAGGCAGCAGATACACTCAGCTTATACTGTATTTCCAGAAGGCAATAAAGTGTCCGAATGAAACCCTGACAGTGCACTTGATTCATATAGGCTGCGTGTGGTTGTTTTAGGTCAACTACTGGAAATCTATTACTTTATCTCTATACATTATTATTATTTTCAGTGGGTTCAGGGAACACGAACGACCATTGAATTTTGAACTATTGATTGATTTGGGTTTCATAATAATGGACCACTGGGCCAATGCTGGTCTCAGAAATGCTGAGCATTGTCCAGGTCTGTTTCCTTCAGCTGCTGTGCGTCACTAAAAGCATTACATAGCCTGTGAGTATTGATGACTTCATTTGCTATTTCTGTGTCTTTTGGGTCAGCACCCATCATACTCATCATACCCATGAATATGCCAGTTACCTTATTTCTTGTTAAAAAAAAAAAGAAACTTAACAAGAGGGGAAAACAAATTGACCTAGCCCTAGCCCTTGTATTGAATGAGAGCCGGGTGGAGTCAGAGCAACTGTGGTTTGGCAAGCGAGATATAAATGAGAGAAATTATGTAGGCATGAAAGAGGACACTTTCTCCGATATGAAGGCAATCAGGCAGGTGCTGGGGCACTAGTTGGCTCCTAGGAGGGCACGTGCCTAGTTTGTGCACAGCATGAGAAAGTGATTATCACATTATGCATGTTTCAACAGTGGAGATTCAGTCAAGTAGGTAGGTAGGTATAGGTAGGTAGGTACTTTATTCATCCCCGAGGGGGGAAATTAAGGTGCTACAGCAGCTCTCATAGAGAGATCAATAAACAACAGCAATAAGGAACATTGAGTACTCCAGGCCGGCCCCAGGGTCTGGGAAAGACAATGTTGTTGTTGTTGTTGTTTTAAGTTGAATAACCTTAACTTTATTCACAGATAATAGCAACATACCATTCATTCCTAGACAATGTAATCCTTCTCTATTCTGTTGGGGTATTTACAGACCCCCCCCCCCCCTTGTTCAATTATCACAGAGAGCTAAGTGGCTTATTGTAAATGCAGTAATACCAGACTACTGCATGTTTGAGAAGTGGGTAGCCTATTCTGTGATGTATGGAGTTGATTTAGACCAAATCCCGTAAGCCGAGAGCATAATACAAGTCAGTCGACTATGAGATGGCTTAATTGCTGTATATTGCCCTTAGGACGCTGACGTGTGGCTCATTGTATAGTGAAGCTCTTATGGAGACTGGTTGGCTGTTTGAGAGCCACTTAATAAACGGGGCACACCCAAAAGGTAATGATAGTCCTTTGCAGGGGCTGTTGTATCTTAACATACACATTCCTGGCATAGTTGAACCAAAACAGCTGGATGATATTTTTTAACCCTCGTTGAAATACAAAATTTGAATTTCAACGAGGGTTAAAAATATCATTATATCAAAAATATCATTTAATGGGGACACTTCCTCCTATACAGCACACATACAGTACAGTATCGGTCATCTTGAAGAAGAGGTCTGGATCTGGTTCCTACAGTAATTAGGTCAGTGGTTTTCAACCTGTGGGTCGGGATCCCCACATGATTTTTGGGGGGTCCCCAGATGACAATGAAGTGACAATTTAAGGACTTTTAAGACCTTTTTAAAGAAAAGAAAAGGAAAAAGACCATTAACTGCATCAAAAGTAATCAACAAACTATTCAATAAAAGCTGGTAAAAAATGGTCATATAAAAAAAGAAAGAGGCAAAAATTGTGAAAATAGCCGATCTACAAGCCCACAACGCCTCGCGTTGGCTAGTAGATCAGCTATTTTCACAATATGTACCTGTGGAACCGAGTCAAACTAAAATGTAATGCCTCAACTCTTAGATTCCAAGTGCTTATCAGAGTTCAAATATGATTATTTTGGGGGGTCATCACGGCCTAAAAAGGTTGAGAACCACTTCTTTAGGCCATACGCACACATGCACACGCAGTCACGCACGCACAAATGTTTTCCAACACCGAAGATGCTTAGAGAACCTTTTAGGTATACAGTATAGCTATAGTTGCGCATTATTGTCATAAATCACACACAGCCACTAAACCATATTGTCCTCCATTTTATGCCTTTTATTAGATCTCTCTCTCTCTCTCTCTCTCTCTCTCTCTCTCTCTCTCTCTCTCTCTCTCTCTCTCTCTCTCTCTCTCTCTCTCTCTCTCTCTCTCTCTCTCTCTCTCTCTCTCTCTCTCTCTCTCTCTCTCTCTCTCTCTCTCTCTCTCTCTCTCTCTCTCTCTCTCTCTCTCTCTCGATACGCAGCAGCAGCAGCACTAGCTGTCTGTTCTTGGCCAGGGCACCTCTCTCTCTCCCTCCCACCAGTGATCTGACATCAATGCAGCCATGCAGGCACTCATCCCAGGCTATCGACCCGGCCCTAATCATCTCTCCATGCTGGAGACCGGAGAGAGATCCACTAACAAGTCCATCCCCCAGTGGACGGGGGGCTTAGCTTATAGCATCACCTAACTTAACCTTAGCGTTGCCTCTTACATAAGCCTTACAGTATAGCATTGGTTGGTGCAGGGCTGTTGCTCAAACACATTCATCATAGCATATAGTCTTCTTGCAGAGCCTTATGTAAGAATTGAGTTTGCGGATGTGATTTTCTGTATTGGTTCATTATGTAACGTTCCTACAGGAGAGAGGAGAGCAGAGGAGAACAAGGAGAGGTGAGGAGAGGACAGAGCAGAAAGTAGAGGACTAGATCTCATCAGTCCTCCAGTAGTGGACTAAGTATATACTCAAGTAAATACTCAAACATTTAAAAGTACTGATTACGAAGTACATTTTATTTTTTGCATTGCTGTATTAAAATGTAGAACATTTCCCAAGAAATGTCCAAAAAAGTTTCCAGAAATCTTCAAAAAGAGTGAACAGAGCAGATCTGCACGCTCACAATGCTTGTAGATCAGCTATTTTTTACTATATTTGAAATAGGGGCTTAAGTGGTTAATTCATAATATATTTTTCTAAGTTTGGGCCCTAAGAGTCCCTTCCTAGAAACGTTGTGGAGTTTGGAGAAAAATAAAAATGTGTGTGTGTGTGTGTGTGTGTGTGTGTGTGTGTGTGTGTGTGTGTGTGTGTGTGTGTGTGTGTGTGTGTGTGTGTGTGTGTGTGTGTGTGTGTGTGTGTGTGTGTGTACAGTACTCAACTAAATGTACTTAGTTCCACCATTGGTCCTTTCTTCAGAAGTTACTGAGGTCAGCCAGTGTGACAAATGGTAGCATTTCACAGAGTGCAGATATTCTACTTCATACAGTGGAACAGGCGTGAGCTTGTTCCAAGAACATGCCTCTGCAGGGAGAGACTTGTTTCCTACACCTTTCTGTGGTTTTCTTACAGAATACTGCATGAAAAAAAACACTTGTTTTTCTGAGCACATTCCATGCAAGTGAGTGGAACAAATACAGTATAAACATGTTACAAAGATGCAGAGTATTCAATGTATATCAGTTCATACGGTATGCACTAGTTTACTGCTCTATCTGTTTACTGCTCTATCACCTGTGTGGTTGTCAGACAGACACACAGCCGGACGGACGGATATAGATACATAGATAGATACATAAGTGTTTTTAAGGGTTGCCCCCCCCCCTGCACATGGGTGATTGCTGTTGTAAACGTCCAAACATTTCAAACAAGCACTTCTAATAGCCTCACAATGTTTGTTTTAATGTTATGCCCTTAATAATTTTCACAAGGGTAGATGTCATTTTCATGAAAAGAATACTTCCATCACCTGCTCGGTCGCATAATTTGTCACGGCTCACTGCCCCGCCGCCGTGTTCTTATGCAATTCATGTTAAATCGAGGTTATACCTGACAGAGAGAATATCTGATGCGTCAGCCTAAAGCAAGGGATGAGGACAGACAGAGACAGGGAACCACTACAAAGGCATATAGAAGAGTATAATGAAAGAATAATGAAGAGAACAGATTAGAAGTGGCAAAGGAGGAAAAAGAGAGGTGTGCGCGTGCGCGTGCGCGTGTGTGTGTGTGTGTGTGTGTGTGTGTGTGTGTGTGTGTGTGTGTGTGTGTGTGTGTGTGTGTGTGTTGGGGGGGGGGGGTATTATTTTAATTCCGGAGTCAAGGGATGGGTAAAATATCGCCCCAAGGAAAAACAAGAATATGTAGGCTGAAGAAAAAAGAGAGTGGAATAAAAGAAAGAAAATGGGAGGGGTAGAGAGAAGGAGAGAAACTGCTCTCTGTAATGAATTCTCATGTCTGATAGTGACGGTATGAGTGACAGTCGAGCTGAAAGCACCATCTTTTGACTCTTTGCTTTGTCGTTCTTTGATCCGTCTCCATTGTTTCAGTCTCTGGCCTTCACTTTTTTATACCCCCCCCATCCCCCCTCTCTCTCTCTCGCTCTCTTTTGATCCACATGTCCACCAATAATCTTCCTCCCTCTTTGCATTTCTCAAATCTTTCTCTCCGTGCATCAATTCAATGTGCTTTACTGGCATGAAAGAAGTGAATAACGAATCCATCCATTTCTCTCTCTCTCTCTCTTTATGATTCTCTCTGTCGTGGTCAACTACTTTTTTCTTTTCCCTCAATCGAATGTGTTTTATCGACATTACAGTTGAGAACAAGCCTCTCTCTCTCTCTCTCTCTCTCTCTCTCTCTCTCTCTCTCTCTCTCTCTCTCTCTCTCTCTCTCTCTCTCTCTCTCTCTCTCTCTCTCTCTCTCTCTCTCTCTCTCTCTCTCTCTCTCTCTCTCTCTCTCTCTCTCTCTCTCTCTCTCTCTCTCTCTCTCTATGCTGCCAAAGCATCGATCTTTACCCCCCAACCCACCACCACCACCTTTGTTTCTCTCCCTGGCAGGGCTACAAAGGATCACTCAGCTTTTTTTTTCCAGGCAGTGATGCGACAGCGTGAGTCATGGTCACAATCCAGAATATCAGCTCTCTGTGTGTTCCGCTTTATCTGACGTGATCTTTAACATCACCCCGCTGCCAGCCGACCCCGGTGAGCAATCGCACTGCCAGTTAGGTCAGTGAGACGCATCGCTCAGCACTGGCAGTGACCAAACAAACCATCACTTTCTGTTTTTCCATGTGTGTGGTGCACCCTGCACGTTGCCTGTGAGATTTACGATATCATTACATGAGCCAAGTTCTAGTTCTGGCTGGCACTGAGAGTGTGTGCATTGTTGTGTGTGTTCTGAAGGGGATCTACAAGTGAGAATGTGGTTCTGTGTTTTATGTCTCTGTCTTTGTGTCTTTTCAGTAGTGGGTTCAGCATGTGTGTGCGTGTCCGTGTGTCCGTGTGTGTGTGTGTGTGTGTGTGTGTGTGTGTGTGTTTAAAAGTGAGATTATCCCTTGTAAGGATAGGAAGACGAGGTAAATCCTGGCAAGGGAGGACACCTTGGCAGTTCTCACTACCACGAGGGGCTATCATTTGGGGCTTATGTCTAGAATTCAAGTTAAGAAAGTAGTCAGGGCTATCTTTCTTTTTTTTTAAATAGTGAGTGCTTGGGCTCTTTTAACAAAGTAGTGAGGGCTAGTGTTCTTATAGGAAAGTCGGGAGGGCTAGTGTTCTTAGGAAAGTAGTGAGGGCTATAGTGTTCTTATAGGAAAGTAGTGAGGGCTAGTGTTCCTGTAGGAAAGTAGTGAGGGCTAGTGTTCTTATAGGAAAGTTTTGGTGTTAGAGAATTAATGCTGTCAATGGAAGTATCACATACGTAGCTATACAGTATGGCAAAGACGTTTGTTTGAGTTAGAAAAGGAGGTTGTGCTTCAACAGTGGGATTCTCAGTGGAGAGCTACAGTAATAGCCTCAAATCCAGTAAGCATATTCCAAAACATATGAAAAAGGAAGCACATCTCAAACTTCAAGTGAACAAGGACAAAACACTCACATGTCCACTTATTTATTTGGCTCACATCATAAAAACAAACTTAACGCTTACGCATTTCAGCAAAGAGCCTTCTTCAGAGTGTTTACAGCACGACTCAGTAATATACCGTATAGACAAGGGCAGAGTTAACACACTGGGACCAGGAGCTAATCAATCAGGGACCAATCACAGTTTGTATCACATGATTCTAGATACAAACACAGATTTGATTAGATTGATGACTGACAACAATTGGTATGTGTAGATGTGGCAACTGCCTGTTACAACAACACAACAAACAGGAAACTGTCCTGCAACAACACAACAAACAGGAAACTGTCCTGCAACAACACAACAAACAGGAAATCGTCCAATCATTCCCACTCTGGCAGGAAGATTCCTATCCGGAAGTTTATTCATTGTAATTCGACTCATCATTTACATGTTCTTATGTCACTGAGGTCTGGTTCTCGAACAATTTCATGTCTAGGACCTCCAAATTGATACGTATTAGGTCATGGAGACCCATTTGAAAACATTCTGTACGAAGGAGGAGATGTAATATATTTTATTTTATTTTTAGATTAGATTAAGTACAGAATACTATTATGTTAGATTACATTTAGTACAGAATTCTACAACAGTCTATACGGTAGGAGAGAAAGCTTCTTCTTTCTTGCATCGTGTCGTGCAGCCAGAAAGAAAGCTGCTGCTGAAATGAATAGTCTTTCTTATACAGTCTCTCATTAGGTTAAATTCTAGCTGCTGAAATAATCATGAAATTAAACTGTTCCTCGTTTTGCTGTGGATCCCCGGGACCCTCCTCAAAGACCCCTGGAGGTCACCGGACAACATTTTGAGAACCACTTGTCTAGCTTATGTTGGACAAACCAAAGGGAATAATTATGTATTAAGCTAATTCACTCTCTTCATTCAAAATGATGTGTGATTGAGAAAGTCATGGTGCCTATTAGAGGAGGTGGTGTTAAATTGATCAGATACACACTCTAGATATGACACCTAATGGACTCAATGATGACTACAGCTAAAAAAAAAGCTGTAGGCTGTAGCTTTAGGTAGGACTATCTATTAGGTGATGTATGTCCTTTTATTGCCATTGGATGTGTGGTCGGTGACAATCAATGATACAATCAATGATCCAGTTATGTGCAACTTCATATTGTTTGTAATGGTTTTGAATCTAATGAATCTAAGTCTAATGTCTGTGTTTGTCCTAGTTTCTAGAAGCATGTGTTACAAGCTGTGTGCTAACGCTCTGAGGAAGACTCTTTACTGAATCGTGTAAAGCGTTTGTTTTTTGGGATGTGAGCCAAATAAATAAGTGGAAATGTGAGTGTTTTGTCCTCATTGATGATCTGATGTTTGTTTGTTTGTGCAAGTCTCTGTGAATGTTTGCAGGCGTGCAGCAGTTAGTCTAACTAAAAAACTAAACAATAATAAGTTTTAATAAAACTGCGATCTGCAAGCTCACAATGTGAGCATCTGCTGTTTTAACCATTTTTGTGCCCAACCAAAGTATAAAATAGGGCTTAAGTGGTTAATCAGAATAAACAATTTATTCGATTATAAAAGATCTATTACAATTGTTTTCATGTTGACTTGTTGATACTGTGTGTGTGCGTGCGTGCGTGTGCGTGCGTGTGTGCGTGCGTGTGTGTGTGTATATATATATACATGTATATGTATATTTATATGTATCAATAGAACAAGAAAATAATATCTAGCTGCAGCCCTATGTTTGTATCTGTGTGTCCATGACGGTGGACTCTTCCTGTATGCGAGGCATAATGTATCACTCACTCTGACAGAAACTCAGTGGGGCTGACATTTCCACGATGCACAGGGGCAAGCTGACAGGAAATGGACCTGAACAATAGAGTCAGTCACTCAGCCTATTGAGTATGTCATCGGGTCAGAGAGTGAACTGGTGGTATTATACAGCACGGCTAACATTGTAATACATTTTCTTTTTACTGTACTGAGAGATATAACATAATAATGTCTTTTGTCATGTGGTCTTGTATGTCCAAAACCGTGATACTTTTCAGGAAATGGAAAAAATAACCTGTGTTTTAATGGAGCCAATGTACTTGTTATTTAGTCAGTTTTCATTGGTAAAATATTTATAAAGCAGACTTGACCACTTTAAATCTGGTACCTATTTTGGGTACGTCATTATAGGCAAAACAAATTAAATGGTACAGGAAGCAGATCAACAAGCTCACTGTACATTGTATCGCAACACGTGTTGTGAGCTCGTAGATCAGCTATTTTGACAAAATGTAATATAATATAGGGCATTCATTTATGAAAAAAACATGAATTATATGAAGACACAAGATTTCTGCCGAACAGCAACGGTATGAACTGCTTAATTGTCTGTGCTGTTTTTTCTTTTTCTTTTTACAGATATTTACATTACCGAAAATATATAATGTATACAGTATAGTGCTTGAATGGTCAGCCATATGTTTCTCCACCTGTGGATCAGATCCACAAAGTGGGCTCTGATGGTCCTTTAATATATCGTTACTGTCGGGCAGTGTTACGTCCCTATAGTCTAGAGGAAAAAGGGCTGTAAAGTACTGAGTACTTTTAAGCCCACTCCACAGCCACACCAATGATTCACCATGCAACTCCTTGCGACATGCAACTACTTGCATCCATTACCCCCAATGGCAGTTGCAAGGAGTTGCATTGGTGCGGTTGACCTTAAAAAGGTTTTGTCGCAAGGAGTTGCGACTAGTTGCGTTGGTGCGGTTTGGCCTTTAGGTTGGCTGTTTTTTTCTCTTCCCTAAAATGCAATTGAGAGTTACAAGGTCCCATAAATTCATTGTGAAAACATTACAGCAATTCATTGATATAAAGTATGTACTTTTGAATACTTAAGTATATTTAAAAGCAATTACATTTTTACTCTTACTTGAGTAACATTTTGACTGAGCTACTTTTACTTGTAGTGGAGTAAATTTTATCAGGAATATCTGTGGGCTACTCTTACTCAAGTACTGGGGTCGAGTACTTTGTCCACAGCACTACTGCAAGTGCTGCCAGAGACCACAGGTGTTCACAGATTTTAAATAGTCTTCTCCAGTCTTCTCCACCCAATCACCAGAAGTCTCACACAATCCCACACATACACACAACTCTACTGCATACTCACACTCGTAACATTATTAAAGAGATTGCCGGCTTTTCAAAGGACAGTGTTACTTGAGGACAGAAGGAGATCAAGTTCTACTAGCTAAACCATTGGTTACTTTTGGCAAGGTAGCTATAATAGTTGTGGTTCCCATTAAGGTGATAAGGCGTTCTCTGCTGATGAGAAAGTCCAAGGCATGCAAATACATGTCCACACATACCCTGACACACAACTCTACTGCATACTCACCCTCGTAACAGGCAGAAGCCGCTCATCTCCATATTTTAACTGTTTGTGTTTTTTTGTAAATTAACGCCCTACTTGATTACACTACAGCGTCACACAAAAGCACAAAAGTATCAAAAGTAAGAGATCCACAAGCTCAAAACGCAGCACGAAGCGAGTCGTTTTGAGCTTGTCGATCTTTGCTTTGGCTATCTTTGAATTTGAATCCTGAAAAGTAACAGTTTTGGACATATGGGGTTTCCACCTGTCATGATAAGATGAGATGATACTGTGCTCTAATTTCAAGCGAAACAGAGGCCGGCCCAAAGAACACCTGGCGTTGGGATCTCCATAGGCAGACACCAAGACACTGGGATACACCTGGTCGCAGATAGAACAGAACGCCAGCAACCGAGAACCCTGGACATCCCTTGTCGCCGGCCTAATACCCCAGTAGGAGTGTCTCAAGCAATAAGTAAAAGTAAGCTCTGATTTCAATGCAAAATATGGGGGAGCAGTTGTAAACTAATGTTAGTGTCTGTATCATAACTCACATTTATTTCATTGACTCCATATAACATACTGTACAAACATTAAAAAACATTGCTTTAATGCTGGCTGATCCATTGACAGGATAGTTAGTGATTCAAAAGAGGGAAAAGTGAATGATAAATAAACATTTTAGATGGACCATTTTCCCTCTGTTCAACAGCAACTGTCACAACAGACACCATGAGATAGCAGATAGCAGTTTTATGAGCACGACTATTACGAGAATGCTTGTTATGATTAAGTGCTTTCAGTGTGGAACAAAAATGTGCGTGTGTGTGTGCGTGTGCGTGTGTGTGTGTGCGCGCGCGTGGTGCGGGGTAACATCAAGGAAATAGTCAAATGCCCTGAATCCTAATATCACACGGCATATTGCGTAATGTGCAGAAATGCAACTTGAGATGTTGACAGTTTAATTCCATAAATAATACTTAAACTAACAGTCATATATCACTTCATATATACTCACGTCATATATCTCACCATAAGTAATCTGATATAAGCTTACAAATGCAGAGGTGAACATTATTCACTTTAATACATTAATTCAGGCAGGAAGAGGGAGGGGGTGTTAGGGTGAAGAGTTTAACGAGGCTATGATCAAACGCAAAAAACTGCAAAGTAGGAATTCTATACCGCTGAAAGTTAGACGCATTTCTTCACAGGCTATAAGCCGAGCTCAGACACATGAATCTGAAATAGATATTCATGTGTAGATGTTAGAGGAATTAATATTCATTAGGATTCACCCCTTGTTCTTAGAGCTGTGCTCTCTCACTACCTACGCACTTGCACAAGCACAGGGCACACAAACACATGCTCATATATACACGTGCACAAATGATACTGCATATAGTACGTCGTCGATGTCGGGCAGAAACCTCCTATCCTCGTATTCTAACTTTTTGTGTTTTTTCATAAATTAAGTAGACTGACAGGAAATGCGGAGAGAGAAATGGGGAGTGACACGTATAGCAAAGGTCGTCGGGATTGGGAGTCGAACCCGCGACTCGCTGTCGGACTGCATTAGCAGCCTAGGATCCCGGACCGTCCGCTATGCCAGCCGTCCGGGCCATTAACGCCATACTTGATCATACTACAGCATCACACCAAAGCTTCAAAAGATCTGCAAGCTCGAAACGCGGCGCGAAGCGACGCGTTTTGAGCTTGTAGATCTGCTGTTTTTGCTATAAAAATGTAATCCTGAAAAGTAAAATCTTGGGATATATGAGGTTTTCAGTTCACCTGACATAGACGATATAGACAGTATATATATAAACAGTACATACATACACGCAACGCACCATTCCACACATAGCCTCTCATGCATGCACTCAGTCATCTATGGCTGCAGGGGGGTGCGTGCACTTCATCTTGACTATACTACACCAACTCAGAACTTGCATTGCTTCAGCCTTCAACCCCCTCGGGCTCTGCGTTCAAAAACTCATATTGCGCCTTTATGGAATATTAATAAACCCCTACCAGCCAGCGAGTGCCTTCTGTCTGTGTCTGCCTCAAGGTTACGATAGAGAGAGCCGGGCGTCAGGGCCCCGGACAAGAATTAAATGCTGGGTGTTACAAGTGTGAGGCTGTGAGCACATCCTCATTTGCATATTTATTTACACTGTCCTGAAAGGTTGCCCGGTGTGACCCCCGAGCCATGGAAGCCTGTTTGAATAATAATACTCAAAACAAAACACATTGTTCTGCCGCTTGTGTTAAACAGATGCCTGGCCTTGTGTACTTGTAGCATTACGAGCGTGTGTATATGTGTGATATTAGCCAGAAGCTCAGGGGCAAGAAAAAGATATACCCACCCGGTGCACTTGAGACCGTTCCCAGCGTTACAGCTGGCTGGCAAAATAATGCAAACACTTCCGTAAGGAAGAAAGACAAGGTTATTGAAAGCCGGGCTCATGGGGTTGTGTTTTAAGTTGAGATGTGCATTTTCCATGCATATTAGAGGTCCACTTAGTCTCTAAGAAGCGAGCATCAACGCCAATCGATGGGGGATTTCTGATGCCAGGAAAGTGTACCCACTATAATCCTCAGTGTTAATTTAACGCTGAGAGCACAAACATCGACCCGTTTTTAATCTCTTGGGGTCATATTATTGCTGAGGATTTTACTGTGTGTACATCACTTCTTAAAGACTGGCAAAAGAAGCCATATTGGGATGCACTTTGTATCCCTCATTGAATGATCTGTGTCCTTTATTTGTAACACTATCAACACTATCTGTGGCTAGAAGGTATAGCATTTGATCTGTGTTATGATATATACAGAGTAAATCCTTTGCATTAATTTAACTTAAAGGTAGGGTAAGTGATTTGCTTTGGTTAAAATAAGTGTTGAATAGCTCTATATTCTGATAGTACTCATTGCTATAGAGTGTTTGTTCAGTAAAAGGAGTCTTCCATGTCTCTCCAGCTCTTTAATAAACAGAAAAAGCATTTTCAGTGCTCTCTCCTGATTGGCTTAAATGTTGTCACCTACCTGAAAATGTACTATATTCTGTTCACTAAAGAGCTGGAGAGACCCCTGTGACTGAACAAACGCTCTAGTCTATAGCAATGATTACTATCAGAATATAATACTTCCTTTTAACAAAAAAAACTGAAAATATCACTTACCCTACCTTTAACACTGTTCTGAGTTAAATGAACACAGGAGTTTATTGTGTATGTAGTGGGTTCATCATAAAACATATGATGATAAACTGGTCACTGCTAGTAAGTGTATGACCTGTCTTGACACAGTCAAATCACGAGGTTCAGATTTTACAGCCTCAGAGTTAAATTAACACTCAGCATTTAGCTGTGTGGTGTGGTCACTATGGCCTCTGTTTGTCCACCACCTGTCTCTCTGTGTGTGTGCGCGTGTGTGTGTGTGTGTGTGTGTGTGTGTGTGTGTGTGTGTGTGTGTGTGTGTGTGTGTGCGTGTGCGTGTGCGTGTGTGTGTGTGTGTGTGTGTGTGTGTGCGTGTGCATGTGTGCATGGTACACAGAGTGGGGGACCCATCTGTGTGTGTCTAGTGAAGCCTGAACCATCACATCTCTATTGATGTTGGCCCCCCATGAGAGAGCTGGGGCCAAGGGTAGGGCCTCCCCTGAGACAGACAGACAGACAGACAGACAGACAGACAGACAGACACACAGACACACAGACACACAGACACACACACAAACAGACACCCGCCATCCGTTCGTCCTCTGCATGCTATTGATCTTCTGACCGGCAGGCTAATCTTTCTCTCTCTCTCTCGTTCTCTATTCCACCCCATCCCTCCATCCCTCTGTCTGTCTGTCCTCCCAAACATCCTTTCACTGTCTGTCTGTTTCCTCCCTCTCAGTCTCACCGATCACCCTCCTCCTCTTGTGTGTCCTTGCATGTCCGTCACCACCTCTCTCTTTCTCTCTCTATCTCTCTCTCCCCCTCCCTCTCTCTGCTTCTTTCTCTCTCGGTGTGTGTGTGTCTGTCTCTCACTCTCTGTGTCACTCATAATGGGGGGGTTATTATGGCGTTATAGCCACAGTAGGGGGACGAGGGACCGTGACACACGCTCACACACAATGACCGCGTGTTGGCATCAACATGCTCTGACTACACAACAGAGCCCAAGGAAAGGGGGGGGGGGGGTTGTAGTCAGGGTTGCCAGATCTGCTTATTATAATTTCCCTGCAATATTGTATTTGAAAATAGCCGATCTACAAGCTCACAACGCGTCGCATCGCGACGCGTTGTGAGCTTGTAGATCTGCTATTTTCAAATAGCTGATGTATATGTTAAACTAAAGTGCTCATGTGGCCCATAGTCGCTTCTTTTGGGCTGGTTTTCCTAGACCTGGTTGCTTGTTTCTCTCACATAATCTGGCAACACTGGTTGTAGTAGGCGGCTGCTGGGGGCAGGACGGTAAAAGGAGAGCTGAGAGAGAGAGAGAGAGAGAGTGTAAGAGAGAAGCGTGGGCGACTGAGAGAAGAGAAGAGAGAAGAGTTTAGACTGTAGCAAATCAACTTGGAGGCAGGAGGGAGGGAGGGAGAGGAAATACAGAGAGAGGCATGTTTGTGACAGCAGCAAATGGACTGTGTGTGTGTGTGTGTGTGTGTGTGTGTGTGTGTGTGTGTGTGTGTGTGTGTGTGTGTGTGTGTGTGTGTGTGTGTGTGTGTGTGTGTAAGGGCCAGTTTGTGTACCTGCTGGGGGTGTAAGTGGCAGGCAGGCAGGCCGGGCCTGGCATTCAGAGATTTAATGCTGCTCTGTGGTGGTCTGCCAAGGAGGGAGAGGCCATTTATCCCATTACTGTGACAGAGCAGGAAGAACAGGACACGTGCAGAGGAAGGGAGAGAGAGGGAGGTAAACAGAGAGAAGAGGGACGCACACAGAGAGAACGAGGAAAGACAGAGAGAGAGAGAGAGAGAGAGAGAGAGAGAGAGAGAGAGAGACGGGAGGGGGGGGGGGGGGAGCGAGGAGGCAGAAAGAGAATGAGTGATCGAAATGCAAGAGAGACGATGGTGCAGATGATGAGTCATGCAGAGAGGGAGATGGAGAATGTGAGAGACGGATGGACAGAGGGAGAGAGAGAGAAACAGAGAGAGTGAAATACAGAGAGAGAGAGAGACTGAGAGCTTTTAATCTCATTCATTTCACCCACACAGGAAACACAACAGGCCAACTTGGCCGTGAGGAATGAAAACCAAGAACAAACTGTCCATAGGTCACACGCACTCTACAACAACTCAATGGGCGGACAATGACATAAATGATTAAGCAGTCAGATTAAGTGGTCAGCGTATTTTGTGTCACGCCTCGTTGCCGGCCCCGTAAGTGAATTAGTCGCACTTATGTGAGCGCGCCCGTTCAAGTCAATATCGGTTATCCAAATCAATTGGCAGCAGATGTTTTTTTGGCTACAAATGGGATTCGGCTGAAACTCGAGTGCCTGGCAGTATGGTGCTTCAACATAATGCACCAGGGGGTGTCCCACCACGATAACATCCATTAGCGCGCACGTGTGTGTGGTGGGTGTGTGTGTGTGGGTGTGTGGTTGTGGTTGGGGTTGTGGTTGTGTACTGGTCTACAACCAGCCTACAGTGCTACACTCAGCATTAACTGCTGCCAATGTCTCATATACCAGACAATTATTGAAAGCAACATAATCTTTGTTCGTTGAACTGTCATGAGCACGTGAGTGTGTGTGTGTGTGTGTGTGTGTGTGTGTGTGTGTGTGTGTGTGTGTCTAGTACGTGCGTGGGCTTACAATAGATACTGCTGACAACTGTATGAGGTCCTCTGTGTCCCATCAGACCTCCGCAAACCTCGGGCAGATTCACCCGTCACTTCTGCACCGTGACTCACGGCGCTTCCCTCTTTCTCCACTTTCCCTCCTCTCTGATGTCATCAACACTGGCCTGGCCTGTTATGTCACACAAATGGTTATGCCTCGTGGTCGTTTGTCATGGCTGTCAGCATCTCAGAGGGGCTGACAAAGAACTCGACCGCAGGGCACAAAGAACAGCGATTGTATCATAATGTCTCAGATGATATTGTGTCATATTGTGCGTGTGTGTGTGTGTGTGTGTGTGTGTGTGTGTGTGTGTGTGTGTGTGTGTGTGTGTGTGTGTGTGTGTGTGTGTGTGTGTGTGTGTGTGTGTGTGTGTGTGTGTGCGTGTGTGTGCGTGTGTGTGCGTGGACGGGAAGCATGTGAAAGTGGATACTGGCTCATTGATCTGGTCATACAGGGGGTGAATCACCTTTTGCAAGTTTCTGTGCATTGTGTTGTAAAACAAAACAGCTTTGGACATTCAGAAGGAGTCATGTTGAAGCTTATCATGTCCTCAAAGGGCTTTGAATTCCAGGAGGAGAAGAAGATGCAGAAGATGAAGAAGAAGATGGAGCAGAAGAAGAACAACAACAGGAACGCTATATCCCCTCTCACGTTGTCCGTTTCATCCTGTCTGAATCGTAATTTTCGCAGTACCCTCTCAAACACAGTCTTTTCCTCCTGACAGAGGTTTGTGTCACGAAGGAACGCAGAGTGTAAAATGCCGGTCCTTCTCAACACTTTTCTCCTTCTGTTTTTTTAAATGCCAAGAGGTGCCTTTAAAAGCTATCTGTCAAAGCCACTGTCAGTACATTATCACTTCATCACCACATCGCTCCACATCCTCTGCAAGTAACCCCCCTCCTCCTCCTCATCTCATCACTTCTGCCGATGTGCTTTCTCTCCCTTTATACTTCGTCGTACGATGGTGTCACCCTTTGGAAATAGCAGATCTACAAGCTGGCAACACATCGCATCGCGATGTGTTGCCAGCTTGTAGATCGGCTATTTTCAAAGGGTGACACCTGCCCACGACGAAGTATAAATCGGAGCGAGAACGAGTCAACTTCTGGGTTCATCTGCATACGGAGCGCCTCGGTTCCAGCTGTGAGCGAGGGATTGAAATGGAAATGGGAAGGCGCCGAGGAGCAGATTACGCTCCTCGAACGCGCGCCTCCTCCATGCCTCCTGGCAGGCCCACCAGCCAAGCGGAGAGAAAGAAAGTGGAGAGAAGGAGGAGGAGTGGAAAGAGAAAACGGTGGAACGGCCACTGAGAAAGCAGTGGGAGTTAGTTAAGTGGCGAGAGAGATGGGGGTGGGTTAGAGAAAGATAGCAGAGGAGAGAGAGGGAGAGAGAGAGAGAGAGAGAGACACAGAAAGACAGAAAGAATGAGAAAGAGGAGCGAACAAAATACCGAAAGGCATATAGCAACACTCACAGTGAAAGGGAACCAGAAGTACAAAGTAAACATAATGCACAGTGAGTGATGTGACATTTAAAAGGGGCGAGAGATGTCAGAAGACCTCCAGCATTTACTGTCATCTGAGTAAATGAGGGGAAGAGTGGCTGAGTGGGAAGAGAGAGGCCGTCTGGGAACCAGAACCTCGTGTCCATGTGTCGCTGAGCAAGACGCTTAACACCCACTGTAACAGCTCCCGTGTGCACTCATCTAAGCCATCAGATGAGACCTTTATTGATCCCGCGAGGGAAATTCAGGTGCCAAAGGCAGTACGGCAGTTAAGTACAGGCTACAGGACAAGGAGAAACAAAGGTACAGTAGAAGAAGAAATGTTTATCATAAAAAAGTATATAAAAAAAAAAAACACAAATGAAATTATAAATATATATATATATATATATATATATATATATATATATATATATATATATATATATATATATATATATATATATATATATATATATATATATAAATAAATAAATAAGATTGCAGCATACAATATACAATAAACAACACACCCTTGACAGTGCTAGCATAGTGCAAGACAGGTAACAGTACAGAGAACACACCGTAGCTTGCATACCGTCCTGGACTGCTTGATATCGAGCAATTAGTCCTGAGCATCTGAGCAGCCATCTGCTGGGTGAAGCAGTACAAATGCAATTTCTCCCTCCCCAGGTGACCAGAAAATTCTCCCTTTCCCAAGTGTGCACCCTGTTTCATCAGCCAGCGCTGTGACAAAGACATGCCACCACATGGTCAAGATGGACTCAGAGACACCGAATATATTATCCTTCTAGGATGACGCACAGCAAAATATAGAATTCTACTGTGTCTGTCTACTGTACTGTACTGTCTGTCTACTGTCTGGTAAAGCTTGCTCAAAGACACATGAGCACAAATTCTGTGCCTGGACAGTACCTCACAAATCTAGATATAAAAGCTTTCGCGCTCTCTCTCTCTCTCTCACACACACACACACACACACACACACACACACACACACACACACACACACACACACACACACACACACACACACACACACACACACACACACACACACACACACACACACACACACACACACACACACACACACACAGTAGCCTAATGGGCCAGACAGGTTTCATGTGATCAAGCCCACGCTGACCTGGCTGCTACGTGGCCAGACCTTGAACCTGAGCAGCTGGCTGGGAAAAAGACAGACACGGGCTGATAGATAGAGATGAATGGCCGTGTGTGAAACATTAGATACAATACACAGGGGCCTGTCATGTCTTTCAACAGCCACCACAGCAAACCCTGTGTTTACCTAAGTGGTGTTTGGAAATCAAATGAGAAAATGTGATTGTTGCTTAATTTGCACTGGCAGAGAGAGTGTGCATGTATTCATGGAAAAAGATATTTGGGATGGGAGATGTTGTGGTTGTGGTGTAGTCATGGGGAATGCTGGTCTACACTGTATACATTCAATACAGTACACGCACACTTACACGCACACGCACACGCACACAGTAATGTGAAGACGGTTGGCATTTTGATGTATTGCTATTCATGAGATTCCTGCTCCCTGGTGCAGGATGTTAAGAACAGAACAGGGGAC
Organism: Gymnoscopelus microlampas; assembly: GCF_963454915.1. NCBI lineage: Eukaryota > Metazoa > Chordata > Actinopteri > Myctophiformes > Myctophidae > Gymnoscopelus > Gymnoscopelus microlampas. The sequence continues at coordinate 17,697,124 of NC_139940.1, forward strand.
ACTGGTCTCAGCTGTTACAGTCTGATGGAGAGAGGGAGAGAGAGAGAGAGAGAGAGAGAGAGAGAGAGAGAGAGAGAGAGAGAGAGAGAGAGAGAGAGAGAGAGAGAGAGAGAGAGAGAGAGAGAGCCGGGATAGGAAATATGTGAAAAGGCAAAGAACAAAATAATGTGTGTTTGGAGCGTATGGGAGGGAAACAAGAACACAAAATGAAACAATAAAAACAGATACAATGAGAAACAGGGAGAGCAACTGAGTGAGGGTGCACAGTGCACACGGAAGAAAGAGAAAACAGGACAAAGAGTGGGAGAGGGAATTACAGAGAGGCAGGGAGAGCTAGAGAATGATAGAGAGCAAGAGAGGTAAGGAGAGACAGGTTGAGAGAGAGATTGAGAGATTGAGAGATTGAGAGAGAGAGTGAGAGAGAAGGAGAGAGAGCCAAACAGAAGGCAGGGAAGCTTGACCCCTCCACCCGGCTCCCTGGCTGCGCTTGGCGAGCCCCGGGGCTAAGCGCATAATGTTGGCCTAATGTTATACCAAACCTCCACCGGCCTCCAACCTCCGGCAGACAGAATGCTCAAATTAAAACCCCACTCCTGGAACACGGCTCGCTGCCGCAGGGCCGAGCCTTAAGAGAGTAACTGTGCAGGTTCACTGATCGCTGTCAGTGGTTAAGTGGAGCCTGGTCTCTCTACTACTCTTATAGGGCCCAGAGTCATGGGCCGGACAACTCCCAAATGTCACCTAATCAAAAGTGAGTTATTGCTCACCCGTGGCGATCGCAAGGCACGGGGCAAATAACATAGAATGAGACATTGAGATACAACAAGGTTAATTTAACCGAAAAGAGGCATGGATATCATATTGGTAACAGCTGCGAGATTAAAAAATAAATACATGTGTTTGAGGTATTAATAGCGTGGAGTGGACAAGGTCTTTGGATTGTTGTGACAGACTCAGTTAAAGGGGAGAGAGGGGACAGGCTTTGAAAGCAGGTCGGCAGTTAATAAGATTTCCGTGAAACACAGCCTTTACTTTTCTGTCACACCATGTTTGCACGCACACATTTACACGGGCAATTAAATAATTTCTCGTTTTCCTCTTTTTCACAGGGGGACATGACATTTCTGACACCCAAACTCTTCACACACACGTGCACACACACACATGCATGTGTGCGCACACACGCATGCACATGGGCTCACACGCGCACCGCATGCACACACACACAAACACAGATAAAGGAAGGGTCAAAACACTTCCAGTACATAAACATGAGCCAGGACTAGAACAGTACTCCATTGACAGCGGTGAGGAATAGTCAGGTTTATCTACCTCTTCAGGGGGGTAAGATACACTAACTAACGGATGCTGGACAATTGTCAGGCAGATAGTGTAGCTCCCTGAGCTCAAGGACACACACACTGTGTGAGCCATTGTGTCCACAGAGAGGAGAGAGGGAGGAGAGGAGAGGAGGACAGATAGAGCTAGTGGGAGAGGTGAAAGAAAGACAGAAAGAAAAGAGAGGGAAGACAAGTTTATTTGTATTTGTATTTGCATTGCACAGACAGAAAAGTAGAAAAGACAGAAAAGTGATTCAAACTGCTTTGCACAAGCAATTTTAACTCCTAAGGGCATTTGTAGAGACATAAACAATATAATTAAAATACAGAAATAAAAACAAGAAGAGGCATACAACAATAAATACATAAATAATAAAGTGCAATTATGGCTTTACTTTTTCTACTGTGCCAAGGGCCAAGCACACTAAGGGAATTAAGCTGGCATTCGTCTGGAGTAATATCTCAAGACAGATGCTGCTAACAGCAGCATCTGTCAGCACCACTGCCCTCAACATGTAGTGTTGTTGTTAGTAGGAATAAACACAGAAGCACCTGGGAGGAAGTGGACTAAGAAAGGGGAGGAGCCAAACCAAGTTCCTGTTTCTACAAAAAAAAGGGAGTGTGGTGCCTGGTGTGAAGTCGGTCAGATCGACCCATATGCCAAATTGCCAATATGGTCACATACGGAGATCAGGTTGTCCAGAACCGCCCATATGGGCAGATCTCCTTATCTATCTGTCTGTGGGTCCCTTTTATGCCCATAAGTGGAGATCCCTGATGTCATCATATGATGCCATAGTACTTACGTTATAGACTTGCCTCCAAGCTATGATAATGGATGCTGAACTAAGTACTCTCTCTGACAACAGGTACTTTGATAACGGGCACTATGGGTATTGCATAAACACAGGGACATCCCAGAGTCCCAACGCGCATCGTTCCCAAAGGGCTTCGGGCTAGTCAATCTATCTATAGATTCCACAAATCTCTGAGTGTGTCCTTTGCATATCTCGAGAACCATCCGACCAATTGTCTTCATAAACGGCGTGTGTATTGCTGAAGCTGGTCAGACTAGTGGTTCCGCAGTAGTGGCGTGCACCACAATTGCATGCAATAATTGCAAAGAAAAAGGATGGGTGTCGCCCGCGAATTATGTGACGCGAATGACGGGAGTCGCCCCTGAACAATGTAAATGATGGGCGTCGCCCGCGAATGACAATGTTTCATTTGAAACAAAATGACGGGAATGATGCGACTGACGTAGCGATGGGTTCTCCACTAATTGTGTAATTGTGTAAAAGCATGTCAAAACTCAGGGAGAAAAGCTACAGTGGGAAAATATAAAGGTAGTAAAGGGAAGATAACAGCGTAGAGAGAGGACATGGAGGAGAAAGGTGAGGCAAAAGAGAAGCTTGGGAGGAGAAGAGCCAGAGGCAGAGAGAGGGTAGAGGGCAGGAGAGCATGGTGTTTTGGAATTTGTCTAGGGGGAAGGGAGAGGAGATGACATTAGCTGGGGGTCGAGGAGGTCGCGGTAGGAGAGTGAAATGTTCCTGCGGGAACAAAGACAATAGCCCTACAGCAGCAAGGAAGGAGCTCCCTAACTTTTTTCGCCAGGCCACCACACACAGGCACACACAGGCACACACACACACACACACACACACACACACACACACACACACACACACACACACACACACACACACACACACACACACACACACACAGTGCATACCTGTGTTATGTGTCACATAACCACTTAAACCCTATACTTTGACCCGGGTCCCCCAGGGCTCTATACGAGATCCTCTACACCAAATCTCTTCGCCAAAAATTGCCGATCAACGCGAGGCATTGTGAGCTTGTAGCTCGGCTAGGGTTCATGTGGTTAGGCCCTCACCCTGCCAGCAGCAGCTATCTGATGTTGTGGTGTTGTGTGTTTGTACTAGTGGAGCGGAAAGCCATTCTGCTCGAGCCTTATTAAACATTCTGTCAAGCCTGTCCACCGTTACAGTTTTTTTTCTCCTGCTAGGTCCCACTGACTGCACTGACCGCATTCAAACAGAGAACTTTTAATTGTCCAACATATGGGGAAGTGAGGCACAGTAGTCACACTGTACTATGTCTAGTACAAACAGTACGTCGGAAGAGGCTCCGGTTTAGATTTTCCAAGTGAAAAGAGAAGGCAAATTGTGACAGGCTCTGCAGCATCCAGTTTGGAAACCAACAGCAGCCAGACGGGCACAAAGTTGAAACGCGCTGGACTTTGACAGTAGCGCAGCAGTCCGCATGCCATAGCAGCCAAGTTTGACGTTGTCAGAATTTTATATCTTCAATTTTATATTCTCACCGAAACAGAAAGACATCCAGTTTCCAGGTTGCTATCTGCTGCCTCGGGCTGAATTGTGCGTGTGCGTGTGTGTGTGTGTGTGTGTGTGTGTGTGTGTGTGTGAGAGAGAGAGTGCGAGCGTGCATGCGTGGGTGCGTGCGAGCGTGTATGTGTATCTGTGTGCGTGTGCGCGTGTGTGCGTGTGTGCGTGCGTGTGTGTGTGTGTGTGTGTGTGTGTGTGTGTGTGTGTGTGTGTGTGTGTGTGTGTGTGTGTGTGTGTGTGTGTGTGTGTGTGTGTTTTTGTGCGTGTGCGTGCACCTGCTCCCTGCTTTCGGTGCTGGAGTCGCTCCTCCTGTATGTCACGTTTCCCGATTAACATAGTCAGACCTACCCAACAATCATTTTCTATTTACTCTTTGTTTACTCATTAATGCAAAGCATTAGCATCATAATGACTTGGGGATTTAGCCTGTTATTCCTCTCTCTGCCCTTCCATTATGTACACAAATCTATATGCAAATAACAATTAGAAATGTCTGCTCAAAATACCTTGAAAAGTTTCCATTGCGCACTAAAACAGTGCTTAAGGTCATACTGTAAGCATGTGGTGTAGCTGCAAACAACACGGCAAATAAAGGGCAAGATATGGGATAAGGTGTTTTTTTTTGGAGGAGGATGACGCAAGGCCATGTAGAAACATGAATGCACAGCACAGTAAGGGCTGGATGACATTTACTGTGGTGACTGTCCTCACCCTTCATTAGCATCCACCTCTAAACTCTTGAACTTTGACAGTGGAGTAGAATAGGCTCTATGCACAGCAGCAGTCATATTGGAAAGAAATTGGGCCTCTTCCTTACTTCCTTCACAGCTCTCACAAATTATACAAAATCAAGGCTCTGTTCCATTCAGTGCACAGTGGTTCTCAAACCTTTTAATTTCAATGACCCTCAAAACTATGAGAGTGTACAAATGGAAGCAAAGGGACCCATTATGGGTCCATTTGGTTCCATTTGTGCACTCTCAGAGTTACACACCCGCAAGGGCCATTTGGAACCCCCTCAAGGAACGATTAGGGTACCTGGACTCCACTTTGAGACCCACTGGTGTAGCAGAGTGTTTCCAGTGAGGCAACATGCACAATATCAGCACCCTGACTGTTTGACCAGAATGGAACAGAGGCCAATTTCTTTCCAATATGGCTGCTGTGTGTGGAGCCTATATATTATCCAACTATTCAGAACACCCAAAAATAATTGAAAAGGCCTCACGGGGGTCTCCCTCTTTCAGCCGATCGACACAACAGTGCAATCTGCGAAGTCCTAACAAAAGATGGTCTGGTGTACAACCTCCCACACGCAGTCCCCAAACACGGCCGGCATGTCCATTTGTTAGAGCCACAACTACGACATACTAAATACTACAGTATAATGTGTGTTCACGTCACTCTGAGTGTGTATAAATGGGTCCATACATGAGGGACCCATAAGGGTCAATTTATTCAGTGGTATGAACACTCCGGGTTTGACTATGTACAATATATGAACCAGTGGGAATAGTGGGAATTCCCTGATAAGAAAATGGTCAGATAAGGGTAAGGATAACAGAAGAGGAGAGATAGGAAGAGGCTAAGAGAGGTACAGTATGAGAGTCTGAAGTGGAGGAAAGAGTGACAGTGTAGATAACGTGAAGTGGTGAGAGTCTGAGGTAAGGGGGGGGGGGGGGGTTGGATTGATTTGGGATGGTGAGAGAGAGAGAGAGAGAGAGAGAGAGAGAGAGAGAGAGAGAGAGAGAGAGAGAGAGAGAGAGAGAGAGAGAGAGAGAGAGAGAGAGAGAGAGAGAGAGAGAGGGGACAATGAGAAGACAGACAGACAGAGACAGTCAGTTACCTCAGGCAGGCTCTTCACTGAAATGGTAAGAAAGGGGGACTCCATTACTTTACATATAGGACTACTATGGCAATACAGTAACCTTTAGAAATAACATAATAACAAGCCCCATTTTGATTCTCAGTTTTCTGTTGTAGTAAGTACCGAGTAAAAAGGGAAACTTCACAGATTTGAAACCTAAATCCCATTGTTCTGGTATGAGGGGATCAATAATATGGTGCGACAAAAATACCCTAGTCTTCAGTGGATTTCTCTGTATCAAACACAGCATTTTGCGTCACCGGGTGTATGGAATGTATGCCCAATAATAATTTGTAAACATCTCTTTGAACATGTTAAGCCGTTTCCGTTGGTGTTATGTAACGAGTCTAAATTAATTACATAGATGAATAGAATAACTGAGAAATAATTATATTAATAATAAACAACCGATCATTCATTATGAAATGAATGGTTAGTTGCAGCCCTGTGTGCAGGGAAAGCTGCAATTATAATTCTGCCCTATCAATTCCCAGTACTCTAGTACTGGTACTACTAAAGTATTCAGTACTTCCTACAATAATCTTTCTACCTCCTTCTTGACCTTTCTTGCACTCATTAGAGCTTAATCACTTTCACCCACCATCATTATAGGTGGAAATTGTCAAACCTTTTCATTTAAAAGCAAAACATTTTCATTAGAAATTTCTCATGATGCGATGTGATGCTATTTTTGAAATAGGGCTTGAGTGGTTAACCACTTAAAATCCTATTTATTCACTGACCGTGGTTCCACAGGCATCTTTACTTGGTCCCCTAGCTACTTCTATCCCTCTACACCGAAAGTAGCTGATCTACAAACTCATAATTGCGGCTATTTTTGGCAACTGTTTGGCTATTTTCGCAGAATGTTCACCAGTGGTGAAGAGAAAAGAGCAGGGGTATGAGTTTTATCTGAGATTATTATATTAGATATATATATTTTATCCTAGGTGAGATAGGCTGCACTGTGTCGGCTGAGAACAGACATTGCTCAGTCCCCCACTGACACCTCTGGCTTCAGTCTCTTTCCATTTGTGCTTTTGTACCCTCCCACAGACACGTGCACACGCACATAATACACACTCGGATACACTTAACGGAAGAGAGAGACACACACATGTGCCCCACACACACACGCACATACACACGCACAAACACCAAAACCTCCTCCTATCTGTCTCACTCTCTGTCATTGTGTCATTCCATCTTTGTCGACCAAGTATCAATGTCATCTCTGTTAACCAATGTCATTCTGTATGGAAGAAAACACAGAGACCACGGAGTCCAAGTATCAATGACTAGAAAGCAATTAAACTAAATGGTCCATTTGGTTAAATGTAACCAAATGGACCCGTAAATAACACAGAGCATTTTATTGTGTGCCGCACACACACACACACACACACACACACACACACACACACGTAATCACCCACCAAAAGAGAGACACAGAAAGACATAACACACTGGCAGATATAAAGACATTGACACGCATGCACACGCACGCACAGACTGTGAGTCCTGCTGGCTTTGTAGACAGCATCTGTTTACTGTGCCCCGTTATCCTTCCCCCATTCATGCCCCACCCATTGAGACAGGTGGGGGGGATCCACACACACACACACACACACACACACACACACACGCATCTCTCAGAGGTCCCAGTATATGCCAGTGACACATGTTGGTGTCTTGCTTACACACACACACTCACACACCTGCTGTGGGGCACTGCGCCAGTGCTCCGTGGTGCCGGGGTGGCTGGGCGACACACTGCGAGTTCACAGCACCTGCTCTGAAGCCAAACACAGGATGACAGATTAGAGCCCACCATACACAGGAGACCGGCAACACGCACGCACACACACACACACACACACCACAGACACACGATGCTAAGAGGCACACACAGTCAAATCCTGGGTGTTCATTTAACTACAGTTGGAACAAAAAGGGTGTGTACTAGCCCCGAGAGTGTGCAAATGGGAGCACATTTTGCACTCTTTTCTGAGTTAAATTAACAGGCAGTACAAAGTCGGGTCCATTTGATCACATTTTGCACACTCTCTGAGATTAACTACTTACATTTTTATCCCACGATTTTGTAACCCCATTTTTTCACCCAGTGCCAATTGTCTACGTAATCCTGGGCGCTACACTCCCTCTGCCAACCTAGGGAGAACCCAGAGCTGAACTCTCTGAGTTAAATTAACAGGCAGTACAAAAGTTTTACAGCCTACACAAACACAAATCAGGCCTTAAAACAATCTGTAAAGTTGGGTCAGCTACGGCAAGGGTCAAACCACTTCCTGAGGGCGCGTGCACTCTCCCACCCACACCCACACCCACACCCACACACACACCCCTCATCTATCAGTCAGCCAGTACAGGCCCGTAGGGACAGATAAGGTTCTAAGTCAAATCTTTTGCGGTTGTACAGTGTCCTCGCTGACATGGTCTTTACAAGGCCGAGGGGAGCGGGCTCAGTGCTGTGCTAAAACAACACGCTGTGACCTTTCCTTCCCTCACGCTAATTTATATAAACACACCCTGAACAGGGCAGGGCCGCTGACCCGCAGCATATACTGCGTAAACACACACCCTGTGTGCGACTGTTATAAGTCCAGCTAATGACTAAATTGCTTTATGCTACTTTTCTTCTCAAGGTTTTACAAGGAAACACAAGCATTATCCACATCCTCTAAAACTCTCCTAAGCCACCGCCGCCTTAGCTTTTCCTCTAATCCTGCAGGAACATTGTATTATTATTATTACATTGTATTAGCATTGTCTTCGTGTCATTGTTATACTACACTATTTCCTTTTTTTTTGGGGGGGGGGGGTTCTGCCTTTATTGATTATACAGTGGAGTAATGACACTCGCTGTCTGTCTGCATCAGAGCCTACATGTGGTAAGCGCCTTAACCACTAGGCCATTGGCACCCCCACTGCAATGTAATGTACTGTAGGTGTTTAATGTATTCATGTAAACGTAAAGATTGTAGAGGTTGAGCGAATGGGAAGTGAAAAACTAAATTGCATCCACCATAGAATGACACTGATCCTTATGCCTAACTTATAGGTCTGTTGTACAAACAGTGTTGTGCGACGAACATAGCAGATCTACAAGGTCACACTATAAAAGGGCCATTCATACTAACATAATAACTATGTGGATAACTATAAAAAATAATATTGTGTGTCCAAACATGTTGAACATTGAACGTGAGGTCTTGTAAATTTTGATGGATTTTGATTGGGTATCAATATTTCAAATGGAACTGAAAGTTATCACAACTATATTGTTCATCAGTGTATCGTTGTCATTATATTTGTGGCGTGAACTCCGCCATCCACTTGAGTTAGAACACTTTTTTAAAACATTTTACCACTTGAAACCTAGCATCACTAATCTGGGGGCAACATAGGAGATCTACAATCTCACAACACGTCACAACGCGGTGCATTGTGATCTTGTAGATCGGCTATTTTCGCGTTAGACATTGTGGTGTGGAAGGGGGGGAAAAGAGTGGATCAAGTACAGAGCCGACCCGGTCAACTAAGAATTAGTTTACTTAGTAGTACAGATACAGGGTTTTAGTGGTTAAAGCCAGCAGGAATGGAAGCCAGTGGGATTTACGTGGGATTCTCAGGGAAGAAACGAGACATGCCAGAGATGGGAATGCTGGGAATCTTTACTGTCCTCTGAGGGAGATGAGCCGCAGGGCATGAAGGGAGGGAGTGGGCTGTGTTTGTGTGTGCCTGTACTTCTTTTGTTGTGAGAGCACAGGCGTCCACAGGGGGATCTAAAGATATGCAAAGTTCTGTTAACTGATTGATTATCAATACTGTACTCACTTGTAAACAGGGCTTTAATGGGTCAGGGGTATCATTACAGCAAGGTTAGGGTCCGAGTTGAGCAGATTTAACCTATTGTTATGCACACAGCTTTGAGATTTAAAGGGTTAGGTTGTATTCGATGTGGTGTGTGTGTGTGTGTGTGTGTGTGTGTGTGTGTGTGTGTGTGTGTGTGTGTGTGTGTGTGTGTGTGTGTGTGTGTGTGTGTGTGTGTGTGTGTGTGTGCGTGCGTGCGTGCGTGCGTGCGTGCGTGCGTGCGTGCGTGCGTGCGTGCGTGCGTGTGTGCGTGACACTGAGAGAGACATGGAGAGAGAAAGAAAAGTGGGTGCTTAGACATTTTGTGCACGTACATTAGATACTAATGTATATAGTACATAATACATTCATTTCATATACATTATATATATGTACAATGAATGTTTGTAATTCCCCTTCCAATGAATATTATGCTCTTTAATGGATGGTGTATCTAAAGCACCTCACAGTAACATTGTGTGTGTCCCTGATGGGAATGCAACCAATAGTCTTGGTATAACAGCGTTTGTATTACTGCCATGCTTCAACATAACTGTATGGGACCAATAAATGCTGAAAAAAATAAATGGTAAGAGAAGAAAAGAGAGAGAGAGAGAGAGAGAGAGAGAGAGAGAGAGAGAGAGAGAGAGAGAGAGAGAGAGAGAGAGAGAGAGAGAGAGAGAGAGAGAGGGGGGAGGGATAAATAGACAGAGAGAGTGAGCGAGCAGGAGAGCTTGAGGGAGAGAGAGAGAGAGAGAAAGACAGAGAGAGAGAAAGAAAGAAAGAGATATATAGAGACCTTCTGTTTTTAGCTCTGGGGAGATGAACGTGACTTCATCCATTCTAAGTGAGATGGAACTGAGCTAAAATGGAGGGGGTGAAGTGAGAGTAGGCACAGCACTCCCCCCCCCCCCCCCCCCCCCCAGCCCGCCCACACACAGACACACATGCACACGCGCACACACACACACACACACACAAGGAAAACAAAACACCTGTTTTGATGTACCTTTTGTTAATGCAGTAATTGTGCCATTGCTTTAAATGCTGTATGGGGAGCCTAATTGCATGGAACACAATGGCACATGTGGTGGTGGGTGCACAACAGTGCTGCAATGACACACACACACACACACACACACACACACACACACACACACACACACACACACACACACACACACACACACACAGAAGGCTACATACTGAATGTACACATAATATGTACGTCCGCCTACACACCTTGACATGAATGTGCGCACACACACACACACAGAGAGGTTCTGCCTAAAGTGTAATTTACACTTCGCTTGGAAATCAGTTATCTTCAGCAAACGACACCACCGTGCTGCTAGTATGACTTTAGGTTTAACAGGAGCAAGTGAACAAACATGGCAGAAGCTGCTGCTGTGCATTCCACACATTTCTTCCTATCACCCAAGGACATGTTTATCCCCGTCTATCCTCCAAATTACAGGGTAGACGGAACACAGAGAGAGAGGAAGAGCAAGAGAGAGAGAGAGACTGGAGGGTGGGGGGGTTCAGGTGTTCAGGAACAGCTGGTCTCCAAATAAAAAAGAAAAGAAGGTGTGGGAGGTGAAGAGAGAGAAGAGTGCCAGAGGAAAAGGGAGAGAACGACGAGAGAGATAGAATGAGGGGGTGTTGTTGCGTATATGGAGGCTAGAGATTAATTTTCCCTGAGAGATGGGAGGAATAATTGATGGAGTCTCTGTGTATATGATGATTGACGTTATAGAGGAGGGAAAATAAAAAATGATGGCCGTGTGTACACATTTTGGCGGGGGTGGGGGGGAGCATTGTGTGGACTGTACACACAGAGAGAGAGAGAGAGAGAGAGAGAGAGAGAGAGAGAGCGAGAGAGAGAGAGAGATACACAGAGAGAAAACATAGCAGATGCAATGGTCAGGGATCTGTGACACATGTGCCATCAAGCAAACAGAAACAATGCATGCACACTCTCTCTCTCTTTTTCTCTCAAAAAGAGCAAACAAACACACACACACACACACACACACACACACACACACACACACACACACACACACACACACAGAGCACAGCAGGCACCACCAGCGTAGAGTAACACAGAGCCATCGGCAAACAGAGCCATGTTTGGTTGCTGCTTTCCAAATCTGGACACAAATTAAGTGAACAATATGAAAGCCATCTCTATTACCTCAAAAGGAGGGACATAGATACATGAAAACTGCACAGCAAACACATTCCCCCTCATTTGGCTGTGGTTGTAAAATGGTTGCTCTGCCTTTAGGCTCTGTGTGTGTGTGTGCAGCCGAAGATTGACAATAATTCTCACTAAGCTCCAATGGCCACTAAAAGAAAATGAAATGGAAATGGGTATTTGTTTTTTTCTATATAGAATGGCCTTATCTAAAGCTGTTGTTTTTCTATGAAAAAAGAACAAGCCGTGCTCTGGTAAAAGCAGAGACATTCTCAGACATACAGTATACAGTTTATGAGACCGTTATCATCATCCTGCAAGCGTCAGGCTTTGACAAATCGGATATGAATTCTGCCATTACCTGACACTGACAGCTTCTCAAAATAGATATCATTATAACTTTTGCTGCAGCCATGCCAGCTTATGACCCTTTTTTTATATTGCTCTTAATTATCTCTAATAATTATTTTGGGGTCAGTTAATACTTTTTTTATGCCCCTCCACACTTAACTTTGCCATTCATTTCATTTAACGTTTTATACACTGTACATTTTGTTTCGGAGGGGGTGCGGTGGGGGGCTGCTCTTGGCTTTAAATTGCTAGTATTATCACCTGACAAATCCCTTTAAAAAGGAACATTTTCTCAGAATTGATGCATACGAGTCATTATGGATATTCCGTGGCTATTGGCACCCTCTGCAGGATGTATGAAACACTACCAAATTAATTCAATAACGGGCTTGCTACAGTAAACTATTATTAGATGTGGCTGTGTACTGTACTGTGTACAGGAGGAAAGGCACATCTATTACATTACATTGAAGAGAAACTATGGGGACATGTTTCCACCAGAAATGAGTTTCCAAAAATGGCACAGGTCCGATGCTGGATAGAAGAAATAAGTTATAACAAATAGGCTTAAAGGGATATATATACCACTCATTTTCAACATTGAACTATGTCTTTAATACACCTTAGAGCTGTTGTGTAGAAATAAGAACGGCTCTAAGATATATTAAAGACATAGTTAAATGTTGAAAATTAGTGGTATTCCCCTTTAAGCGTTATTGTCCCATAAAAAAGATGGGTATGGGTGATGAGATGGACCATAAGTATCTCATGCAGTTAAAATATTCAAACATTTGTCATTTCAAAGCCTTATACAGGGGTAGTTTTGCACTATACGTCCACAAGCAGGCTTGACTCATTATCTGCCACTTCATTTCGTCTTTTTTTTCTTATTCCTTATGATCTTCCGTCAGGGAAAAAATATATATATATTGGTTCTTGGTAGTGTGCTGCACTAGTTCATCATTACTGCATTAAGTAGCCTCTTGGGCCTCTTAGGTACTTCCTTCACAGGTGTTACCGATGATACTAATGAAGGCTCTATTCCATTCTGGTCAAACAGAGTCAGGTGTGCATGCTGGCTCACTGGAAACACTCTGCTACACCAGTGGGTCTCAAGGTGTGGTCCAGGGACCCTCATGGTTCCTTGAGGGTGTTCCACATGGGCCCCTTGCGGGTGTGTAACTCTTGAGAGTGTACAAATGGAACCAAATGGACCCGTAAGGGTCCATTTGTACACTCTCAGAGTTATGGGGGTCTTTGAAATTAAAACATTTGCGAACCACTGTGATACACTAAATGGAGCAGAGCCTTAATTGGCATCATTGGTAACACCTGTGAAGGAAGTAAGGAAGTGGCCCAATTTCTTTCCGATGTGACTGCTGTGCATATAGAGCCTATTACCGGTAGTTGCTTTGTTGGCCACACGAGCCTCTAGGGGGCACTGTTGTCTTGGCTTCATCCATTAAAGTAAATCATGACATCATCCCTTTTTTTTCCAATGAGGGAACTGTCCCCTCATCACCATTGACTCATGCACAGAAATGTGATAATCTGCCTTTGTTACATAAACAGCCCATTTGCACCACCGTTGACACATTGCAGAGGCTTATTTTTTTTTGGGGGGGGGGGGGGGGGGGTAAACGAACACTATTTACACCCATTGAGATACATTACAAAAGGTAATATCATGGTAACAGGAGACTGGGTATTTAGACAGCAAGGACAATGTGCTGTGTGTGGATATGATGGTTGGGTATAGATGATTGAAGTTCACTGACAGAACTAGATCCTTGTTTCTTTTGAAGGGCCGTCTTCATGCTGCACCCTGTGGTGAGCGCATTACAGACACTTCTAAAAAATTAAGAATATTGTGGAAACATTCATTTTCTTCGTAATATAATTAAAAGGTGAAATATATCAAATATAAACATATCCTGATAGGTGTCTGGGTTGACTCTGGACTTAAAACACAGCGGACCAACACCAGCAGATGGCAAGGCACCCAAAATCATCACTGGAGTCAACACAGCCACCTACCAGGAGATTTCAGAGCACTTTGTGCTCGCATGTGTTGACAAACTTTATGGAGTTGCTCATTTCTTTTTACAGCAAGACTTGGCACCTGCCCCACAGTGCCAAAACTACTAGTCATTAGTGTAATGACCATGGGTTTACTGTGCTTAACTGACCAGCCACCAGCCAACTGGCCTGACCTGAACCCCACAGAGAGTTGTACTGTCAAGAGATAGATGAGACATCAGACCCAACTATACAAATGAGTTTACAGCTGCCATCAAAGCAAACCTGGGCTTCCATAACACCTCAACAGTGCCGCAGGCTGACCACCTCCATGCCACGCCCCATTGATGAAATAATTTGTTCAAAAGTAGCCCAGACCAAGTATCTCCACAAATTAACATTCAGATGGTCGACATTTGTCTCACAAATCTTTTGAGTGGTCTCATGTAATATTTTGAGAAATGGATTTTTGATTTCATGGTGTATGCCATAATCTAGATTAAAATAAAAAAAAGCTTTTAAATATTTCACTTTATGCGCTATGAATCTAGATACGAGTTCCACTTTTTGAATTACATTGAAAATGAACTTTTCCACGATATTAACATTTTTGGAGAAGGATCTGTATAGGCCTGCATGTACAGAGCGAGGACAGAATATAGGTTGAAAGAACAGTATCCTAGCTAAGCTTTCAACTGTTATAAATCCCTCTCTCCAGACAAGACAACATGCCCTTTAAGGCTGGGTGACATTCAAAACCAGACAGACAGAAATCAGCTTATGGGTGTTTAACAAACCATGGACCTTCCCTTTGTCAAAATGAGGTTCAAACATTTCACTTGTCAGGAGCGCAACACAAGTAGCCACTATGCCCTTAAGAGGGGTCTCCATTTCGATGCAAAATGCTACTCAGCATTGAGACATTATGCCATGGCAAATGTTGCAATATTCAAAACGGATCTCAGCCTCAACTTTAATGGAACAGGTTTCAAGCGGACTAATAAACGCCTTTGTTAACTCTTCTTTTCCTTCTTGAAAACAGTGATTTTGTAAGCAGAGGTCAGTCCATTCAACATTTATGTTCTGCAACTTTGCATCTTGCATTACTTAGACATAAATTGTCTTTCAAAAAAAAACATTCAAAACAGTTGATGCTGCTGACCATGACCGGAATCATGATTATATGATTACATTATAAATAGTATTGCCGATATACGATTACCTTATTATATGATTAATCATTAGCTATTAATCTATAATAATAATTATTATCATCATAATATACGATTCTCGCACGTCTACGTCAGAGCCAGGAAATCCATTTCAGAGCTTGTAACTCTGCTAGTGCGGCTACTTATTTTGTATGTCACATTATGCATTTTATCATGTTTTTATAATTAGTGAATCTTTCATGAACCCCAGGAAGATAAGCTGTCACCTAGGCGCCGTGTCAGCTAATGGGGCTTTAATTACCACCACACCGGTTTTGGAAGCAAACCACCATCTCATGTATAACCCTCCAAAATCAAATACAGCTCCATGCTTTTCATTTCTTACAGAGGAAACAATAAAACTACATCCAACTATATTGAGCAGAGCATTTGCACCCATGTCAGGTTTACCAAGATATTGTACCACACAAACAAACAAACTGGGTTGTAAAGAAGTGAACAGGTAACACTATTAGTTTCTCCAAAAATGATTTATTTTTTTACACAACAGCAGCAGCCGCCGCCACAATAGTCTTCTTGTTTGCAGCGAAAACCTGTGGAGACCAGAAAACAGGGAGAATTCAATCAGATGTATTCAAAAAATGGTCCACAGAGAGAGGGAAGCTTACAGTAAGTTGAGCGAAAATGACAAGTGGAATCACAACTCCAACAGCTTGGAAGAGAGCAATTGTTTTTCTTCCGCTGCCAACAAACACCGCCCATACTCTGACGGTACATGACAGGAGCCCTACAAGCAAAAATCAACCCCGTTTCAATAAAAAACCCTATCAGAAAGTACAAAACACAAGGGGTTTGGAGGAGGGAGGGGGTTGGGGTGCCAACTGAGCGTTGCCTGTTGCCAGCCATGTGCAGCAGACATGCAGGCAGGGCTTGGGCACAGGTTAGTTCATCTACATAGCGCTCATTAGCATGGGTAAACAAGGAGAAAACTGGTGCCATACGGCGGGCCTTGCCAAGCATGAAATTCCCTCCTCGTGTTTACCCCTTTACCCTTGGATTATCACTCTGACGGTGCTGCTGCTGCCGCCTGCCTCCTCTCACGTCTCTCCACAAGGCAGAATATGCCATTTGTTTTAGCCCATTAAGACCTGGAACGCATCTTTGTCATTTTTTGTTTTGAGCTAAAAAAGCATTATTTTACAGTTTGGCTATTCAAAAATAGCAGATATACAAGCTCATAGCGCGGCAGTTGGTGCCGCGCTATGAGCTTGTAGATCTGCTATTTTTGAAAAATCAAGGGAAAACCAAATTAATATATTTATATTATTTTCAAGCGAACATTTTTAACTCAAATCTTTGTTTCTGGAACAAAATATTTTGAGATGGGGCCGGCGGCCTAATACATATCATTTTTGGGGTACTCGACATGAAAAGGTTTGAGAACCACCGATATAGAAACATACCTTTTTCAGAAAACCGTTAGGCTTTAGAAGACAAGAATCGGCCTCAGGTCTTAATGGGTTAGCTGCGACTAACAGACAACGACCTGCCGCTATGCTACACGGACAAACCAGTAACTCAGTAATTTAGCCTCGGTAGAAAAGCTGACTTGCATTCTGCGAGGCACTTTGGCAGAAAGGGAAACTTGCCCAAGGACGACCGTTTTCAAAGCAGTGCATGCTCGAGCTATGCCGGCACAGGGTGCGTTCCCGTAACAGACAGGGCGGGTGTAAGCATCAAAGCCAAAGGGATGTTTTAGTGATGAAACGCGCTTTTGGATCGAGGGACCGCATTGAATAAGTCTAGACTTCAAATAAAGCAATACACCACAGCAGAAACAGAAAGGTGTAACAGAGATGTAAAGCAACCTTGGTCCTGGCCAGAAATGAAGCCTTTGATACAAATCATTCAACTCGGGATTTTGAAATTGATTCACTTAAAGAGTTCTGACAGAGGGCCAGGAGCAGGGCCATAGCCCAAAAGATGCCATATCACCAAGGTTACATTGTGTTGTGGGCAGCCCGCCACCGCCCTTTTTGTTTAGACAGTAGGAAGACAATTCTGTACGTTGAGCACCTATACACAGAACCGATTAAGTGGGTACTAGCTGGAAACCTTTGAGCACTTGACAGCTATGAGTCCTCCTGGCAAGGAGATATTTTATGCTGCGTTAATTAACTTTAGAGAGATCATATTTATTCTAGTCATCCGTTTCATATCACTTCTATTAAATACTGAAACTACAAAATAATTGCCTCGATAAATACCTTTGATGTCATTTTGAAAGTGCTACAAACGGTAGGGACAACGCAGGAGAGATGTCAAATCTCTGTCCAGTAGGGATACGTACAACAAAGCATGAGTATTTGTCTTGTCTTGTTAATTTTCTGTTTGACACGTACCATTTGTGTACAATATCTATTGTTAATTATGTACTGTGATTTATGCCAAAAATAGCAGATATACAAGCTCATAGTGTGGCACCGAGTGCCACGCTATGAGCTTGCAGATCTGCTATTTTTGAAAAATCGTTAAAATTATTTTTTTTACATTTTTTTCCCGAAAAACTGTTAGGATTTAGACATTTTTTAGAAGCGGCCTCAGGTCTTAATGGGTTACCCTTTAACCAAGTTGAGAAAGCCACTCTCACCTGCCCAGCGATTCTGTCCAGGTCTCTGTTTCCCTGGGAGGTTAGTCTGCGGCCGCTGAGGGGAGAGAGGAGGACAAGAAATATCAAGACACTGAAACACAGTGGCATAACAGAGCACATCATCCTACACACAACCTGGTCAAAATCAATATACAACACAGCCGAGTATATTCAATAACACCTCAACTACATTGGATATGCCCCATTGACCACAATACTGTGGTCATGAGGAGGCAGGCTAATCAATTCTTCCTACATAGAAAGGAAAATCATTCACAATCATTCACTCCACGACATGAACAAGTCAAACTGCAATGTCATTTTCCGGCACACTTCAACTGATAGCAGCCACAGAGTTAGTGCTGAAGCTACAGAAATGAATATGTCCATCACCATGGCTCATGGCAAAGTCTTCATGAATATGCATGTACCGTACCTTAAATAAATATTAAAAACTCAAATTGCTTTAACCACTTTAACGCTGGTGTCTGTCTGAATTTCGCACATTTCATAGGTTTAAGTTCTGAAACAAATTAAACGTTTTTTTTTTTTAAATGGCAGATCTACAAGCTCACAACCGTCCGTACCCAGTGTGATGTGTTGTGAGCTTGCAGATTAAGTGGTTAAAAGATGTCTTCATAAATATAAAAACCTTGAGAAATGCCGAGGACATAAACAACAGCCTTGTGCGATTTAGGAACTACTGATAGCATTGCCATCTTGACACATTTTACTACTACTACACTATAATTCGTCAAGAATGTGTATAGCCATTTTGATGGGAGTCACGCGGTGATGCCTGTTGGAAATTCGCATGCATTTTCTTCTATGCATTGACTTTGCACGTAATCGTGACGCATGCCAATCCTTGAGGACCATTGACCCATAAGGCTTCACACTCTACCCTGCACTTCCATGGGTCCTCGGCCGTACATCCGCCCAGTGTGACGCATACACGCACACGGGGATTTATGGACTTTATAGATCAATGTTTTATGCACACACCCTCAAGTGTCCTGCTCATACATTATGCAATCGAGTACTGGGGGCGATGCACTGAATGAACAAGGAGGGCATTTGTCCTCACCCGTTGGGATCCTTCTCGATCATCTTGAGCAGCTCGAGGGCCTGAAGCACCTTGCGGGCCACGTTCTTTGACCCAACGCTGAAGTGGGAGGGGCAGACGCCGTTCCTGTTGCGACCACCATAGATCTTGGTCATGGAGCCTACACCGGCACCACCACGCAGGTACAGGTGGCGGACTGTGGATGCTGACAGAATGGGACAGATTACAATGTTAGATCACTCAACTATCAAAATGCTACTGTAATTCAATACTCTTATATCAATAGTATGACTTTTTAAATAATCTGCCAATGTTCTAAATCAGGGGTCTTCAACCTTTTCAGGCCAAGGACCCCCTAGCTGAGAGAGAGGTGAAGCAGGGACCCCCTCTATATTGTATAAAATTGTGTTTCAGATTAAACCTTTTTTGTTAACTTAGTCTGCTCTTTTTTCCTTCTACACCTATACCTCTTTGCCAAAAATAGCCGATCTAAAAGCTCACAAAAGCTCACAACGCCTCGCAGCGCGAGGCGTTGTGAGCTTGTAGATCTGCAATTTTTGGCTAAAGTTCTCCTCAGAAAAGGGATGCTAGGGTTCAAGTGCTTAATGTTAGGTAAAAAATAAAAAAATAATAAAATGGAAAAAAAAATTGAAAACATTTTGGAAAAAAAAATGAAAAAAAATTGAAAAACATTAGAATAAAATAGGTTAAAAAAAATCTTATAACACAAAGATTTGGCGGACCCCCTGTCGTAACTCTGAGGACCCCCTAGGGGTCCCGGACCCCCTGTTGAAGACCCCTGTTCTAAATGAAAGGCTTCAATATAGATGAAATATTATTACAATGATGCCATAACTGCAATTATGTTATACAGTATGCTACCTAAGGGTGTGAACTTCACTCAGTCAACCTGGTATCTATAAGAAAACCATTAACATTTATGACATCATACATTAATGGTTTGACGAGTTAAATTGTAAACCCGAAAGTGGAATAACTTGGTAAAACTTGGGGGGCAACTGAAGAACTCACAACAGTTAAAGTACCACTGGGCAAAATAATTCAAAACATCTCAATTGATGCTATTTTGTACATGAGACCTACAGACTATCACTGCACTATGGTTAACTTCACTGTGTGAGCATACAATCCTTAACAATTACTGGCAACTACACCTTTAGTTTGCTCTGTCTTGTCTGAAATTTAACCAGTAACCGGGGGTCTTCATTAACTTGTCAGTAGTCCACTCACTTGCTTATGACAACTATTTTATATTGTGTAGACTTTATGTACTGCAACAATTTGCTGTGCAACATATTAACCAAAATACTAATATGTTTTTCACTGCAGTATTATCCTTAACACTGTATTGTCACAGTAAAGGTTTATTTTGAGTATCAGATATCAATCACAGAAGACAAAGTGGCACATTTATAATAATTTGGGTCTGTGGAAACACCTGGCCAGTTAAAGGCTTCATCAACTGCCCAAGCAGAGCCAAGCAAACCGCTCTGCGCCAGTGCTTAAATGAAGGCATGCAACATAATGACAATGTAACAATTGAGTCTCAACTGCTATCGCATCCAGTAGGCAGCAAACGCCAGCCATCTGTCACACATCCCGGAAAAGTAATCCAGATTCAGCAGCGCTCTCTGTTACACCAATAGTTATGGAACAGACAGAGATGTAGAGAGATGTCAGGACTTACCAGCTCTGATGTAGAACCAGTTGTCATCACTGGGAGCCAGCTCCTTGTGCTTGGCCAGCTTCACAAGGTCAACCCAGTCAGGCACCTTCAGCTTTCCTGACCTGGGGACAAGATTATAGAAAAGACTTTGATACAATGTAGTTGAAATGTTCAAGGTTTGGACAATACACTGACAGAATGAGAATAATTAGAGGAAAACAAAAACCTCACAATGTGTGCTAGTCCTTATCCCTGTAAAAATGACAGAGTGCCTCAATTTTAATTTATTATGCTTGGTGAAACTGAGGCACTGTCCCCTTTTTAAGTATATTTTTGAGCGATTGTCACCACAGAAGAAGTTTATTATGGGAAGGCGCATTCAACTCCTGCATTGCAACATCAGAAAACATAGTACGAATTATTCATATTATGTGTTGTAAAAATACATTGACACTGAAAATAGCCAATCATTGTGAGCTTGTAGATCTTGAGCGACAATCTGATAAATGATATCAGAGCTGTATTGATGTTGTCTGTTATCTCTTCAAAAGTTGAAGTCTTCAAAAGTCTGTACATAGTGTTTTATATTTATGATGATATTGATTGTTTGGTGCCATTTATTACATGTTGATGAACTGAATACCCAGGACCCCAATAGAAACAAGGTACCGCAAGGACTTTTTTTTGGTGTCATCCTTTTAGACTAAGTGTTTGACTGCACTCAAGCTGTTTTACATTTCTGTCTAATAAAATATTCAATCAATTTAACACAACAGCTTGAGCAAAGTATTCAATGACAGTCTGGACTCTTATTGTAAATGCTTTAAGCATCAGCATTTTTAGATCTTCACTGAGATGAATACAAACAATGGTCATCCCCCCCCCCCCCCCAACCCCACAGAGGGGCAGTTTTAACACGTGTGAAAGCTTTATTTTTCATATAATTGGTCTGAATGGGAAGTTTTAATAAAGAGATTTAAAACAAATATATTAACTTGTTTTGTTCTCCAATCTGTATCGCTAATACGGAGGAAAAAACTGGTGATCCAATTAAGACCCTAAATCGATTGGAGGACCCCTACCCATCATGACATGCTCAGAATAGGGAAGCTAGGTTTGCTGTGTTGAATCTAGAATAGATGCTAGAAACGTATATACAATAAATATATCTACTATAAAGACTGGTGAATGGGTAGACACAGATCTAAGTGTACACAGAGGGCAGTAACATATACATTCATTCCACATATCACTGTAGGAATAAATTAATTATTGTATTTGTTGTACTAAGTACACGTACTGTATACACTTGCTTATTATTTCATATATGAAGGAAGGCATTACAAACATATCGGCATATCTGAAAATGGACACACTTACTTCTTCAGGAAGGCTGCTAGGGCACGGACAAACTCCTGCTGGTTAACGTCTTTCACTGTGACACCAGGCATCTAGAGAAAAGCACAGCAGGGGTTTTAAAATGCAAAATATAAATAATCTGTATTTAGTTAAGAGACATGAAGCATCACTTAGTCTAGAATTATGCGACAGGAGTTGGCAGTTGATCTTTAGCGATCTGCTGATGCTGACTCCATACTAGGGCAACAAATACTACATTAACATAGTGTAAAATTGGTAATTTAACATAACATGTAGGACACCCAGGGTACACTATAGAGCGGGGGTCTTCAACGATTTTCAGGACAAGGACCCCTTAGCTGAGAGACAGATGAAGCAGGGACCCCCACTACATATTGTACAACATGTTGCAGATTAAACCTTTCATAGATTTCTAGCTTCATAGACTTGCTTGACAGCACTGTCATCAGTGATGGATTCATGTTCATGTGTATTTTCAGGGTCTAAACCCTCAATACTTAAAACACCTTGTACTTGATCTGCTCTTATTTCCCCTACACCAAACATCTTTGCCGAAAATAGCCAATCTACAAGCTCACAACGCCTCGTTGTGAGCTGGAAGATCGGCTATTTTTGGCTAATGTTCCCCTCAGAAAAGGAATTCTAGGGTCCAAGTGATTAATATAAGACAAAAAAAGCTCATATCACAATAACATTTGGTGGCCGCCCTGTCGTGACTCTGAGGACCCCAAGCGGTCCCGGACCCCCTGTTTAAGACCCCTGCTATAGAGCTATTGACTAACTACACGTTAGTAGGTAGCATGCTTTTGACAAACCTAGTCGCGTGTTACTGATGTACAACAAGCCTTGACATGCTCTCTGTCGGCATTAGGCTTCTGTGCGTTAGCATTAGCTAGCTAGCTAATTGGGATATTATGTCCGTGTCCATAACATTATCATAACCCAGCCACAATAAAAATGGGTCCTTGCAAAGGATTATCCCAACCAAATGCCTCGTGCGTTCAGCCACATGTTTATTATGAGTGTATAATTGGTCAAAAGACGTAGTTAGCTCGATAGCTAGCAGGGCTCAATGCGGTAGCATGGGGGCAGCCATCATTGACGGCACTGTAGTGTGAGCGCTACACGGAATATAAATCTAAATTAAAGCTATTTATCGGTTTAATATGCCAGTACTAACCGCCGATAATGGTCAATCGTTATATTAATATCAACCCGGTGAAGTTTAAAGGCTGGGTAGTTATAAAGTAGGAGTATATTTCATTAAATAACTGAGGGGGAAGAGATGTCCGTTTACCTTGACTCTGGACAGCGAAGGGAAGAGAGATACACGGGGTTTCCAGCCCGTGTTAAAACGGGCTAGTCGCGTTACATCACGCGAGATCGGTAACAGGAAGAGTGGGCACCAAGGAAGATAGGCACTGGGCACCTCTCTTGTTAAATTGTGTTAAATTGGCAATTAAGTAAAGTTTTTTATGTAAAGTAAAGTATACATGATTAGAACATGCTTAAACATTCCACAATTAACCACTTAATACCATGTGGGTAACCGGAGTCCCTCAAGGCTCAATACTACTGTCTTTTCTGTTTTCTGTTATTGTGAGGAAAGCTTTGCTGAAAATAGCCGATCTACAAGCTCACAACACGACTCGTTGCGTTGTGAGCTTGTTGATCTGCTATTTTCAGTGAAAGCTTTCCTCACAATACCGATGCTGGGGTTTAAGTGGTTAAGGTCTAATATTTCTACAATTGCTACAAAACCTGTACATCCAGTCATTTTGGGTCATCATAAACAAGAAGTTGAGGGACTAAATTAAGTCTGATAATGATGTACCGTGCATGTTCACATCATATACTTTACATTGCTTAAGACCATGTTTCAGATATTTTATTTTGTAACATTTTACAATTTTACATCGAGGTGCCCAGATGTCCATGTAGTGCCCACCTATCCTGTATCTGTTTTTTCTACCGATACCAACTCATAGGCATAGAGCTCATAGGTTACTCATCAACATCATAGCCTAAACCAGTATATTGTATGATGTTCTGCATAGTAGTGTATATTTGTCTGTTTTCTTAAATGTCATCATGATTTGAGTGCGTGGGGATCTCATTTTAAATAAGCCACTGTGCTTTTATGAGCAATCCAGTTTAGAGGACCATATATTGTGAATTTTACTTCCATGTACTGTTTCCATGTCTTTTCTAATTAAGTATTCAATCAATCAATCAATCAATTAAATATTCAATCGACCAGTCAAATAAATATTTTTTTCAGTTTTTCTTTTGCATATAAAGGTTTAAAATCTTTAAAAAGACAAATCAATGAAATATTCGTGCATGAAATATTATATGGAAAGAAGAAGAAGAAGAAGACGACGTTAGCAATGAATACAGATGTGTTATTTTACAAACTTTAACAATCTTTCTTTCCCCAATGCAGGGGTGATTATACTGTGGGATCAGATCTTTACGGGAGCCAGCCTATAATGAGAATGTGTCATGAATACAGTGCCTCACAAAAGTGATCAATAACCGCCGTGACAAATCACTAATTTCACTGCACTGGATAACAATGAATGCATCATAGCCTACTTTTCTATATTATAGGCTATTTTAAATTCGCCTACATCAAAAATACTTTTAATTAAGTACCAGTATTTTACATATTTAACACTTTCATGTGTGTATCCCTTCTCTTTTGTCCACAGTTTCACAATTCATCCTGATAAAACTGCCAAATTCAACATCGTAGCGGCCAGTGACAGAATAGCCATGTCGTCTCGGAACAACTTTGTGTGGCTGTTGATGCTGATGAACACAGTTGAGAGTATCAAGGTGATTGGAGGTCATCTTAATTGTGGCTCCAGTCACCAGCCTGATAGGCGTTCCTGTTTTGGTTGAGGATGTTGTCACATATGCGAGCTGCATGCATGACTGCTGGTGTCAATTGCTAAACCTCGGTGACATGACGAGAGTCAGCTAGTGACCAAATCAACTTCACTCAACATGTCAATGGCACCACCACCAAAGTTAGCCATCTGGTCCGTATCAACCACGCCCTTGTCTATGTGTGGCAAGCTACAAGCCCTGCAACAGAAGAAGACACCCTGCCCTTCACCATTGATGTCCACTATGGAACCTCTGTCATTGAACATCCATGAAACAAGTTTGATCCAGTCCAAAAGCTACTGTACATACAGCTATGCATGAGCAGCTGCATAATGAATCAGTCTTGGATCAGTGCAGAGGAAGGCATGCTGCAGTTCATCAGCCTCACCTCTGATCTGAGGGGTCTATCTGTCTGTAAGCCAGGCAGCTAACCCTATTAACCTTCAGAAGATGTCTCTCTCTATGTGTGTGTGTACCATGCCACAGGAGGCTATGTTGTTACAGTACCTCTATAACTTTTCTTTTGTTTTTGTTTTTGCATGATTACTGTTGCTGCTGCTGCAGATAAGTGAATAAGCGATGTTTCAGGGACCTCTCCAGGGGTGATGACATGCATACAGTGCCTTACAAAAGAGTTCAACCCCACCGATAAATCATTCATTTCACTGGATACAAATGTATACATTAATACTTTGATGTTTTTATTGAATTACTGAATTGATGAACTACTAGTTTTTGCATGATTACTGTTGCTGCTGCTGTTGGCCTTGCCTTGTGGTAGGCCTACTAAGTGTACTAAGCTTTACCCTGTAGATAAGTGAATAAGCGATGTTTCAGGGACCTCTCCAGGGGTGATGACATGCATACAGTGCCTTACGAAAGAGTTCAACCCCACCGATATATCATTCATTTCACTGGATACAAATGTATACATTAATACTCTGATATTTGTATTGAATTACTGAAATGATGAACTACTAGTTAGTAACCTGTTATACACCACAAAATATTTTTAAGAAAATTGAAAGCTGTTTGTAAACATTTTTCAAGAACTTTCACTTTGATTTGCTTGTTTCAACTTACTTGTGCTTTTAATCTGTGTCACAAAATTAGAAACATTGGCAGTCCGTTTTGCGGTCTACCAATGTCGTCGTGTGTAAAATCATGACTTTATAAAGAATACTGGATATTAAACCTTTTTAATAAGCCAATTGAACCTTTAAATGTTTGGCCCCACGTCAGACAAATTTACAAAATCTAAAGTAAAGTAATGATTTTGTTTAGGGGTGTTGAGATTAAATGTATGGGTGCTTGAGCACCCATAAAAAAACATCCCTCCCTACCCCAAGGCCTTTGCAGAAGTTGAGGAATTGACTTCCGACTACTACTTATATTGCAGGGGCCTTCAACCATGACTGTATTAAAAGAAGAAAGCAGACTTCAACCGTCTGCTTGAAAGTCTCCGATCCTGCTGATGGTCCACCTGCTAGGTAAGCTAAAGCCCTTTCAATATTAATGATCTTGTTGATGTCTAACACAGTGTTTCTCAAACCTTTTCATGTCAAGGACCCCCAAATCAATATTTGTTTCCAGACGTCATTTGAAAATATGAACCCCCCCCCCATACAACATACGTATTCTTAAAATGTGCGTTGTGAGCTTGTAGTTCTGCTATTTTCAAATAGCCGATGTATACAGGTTAAAGTGGTTAAACCTATTGTGTTGCTATATTAACTCATATTAACAATATTAAACCCCTGCGGATCACCTTCAAGTTGAGAACCACTGGTCTGGAGGACATTTAGGCTAATCCTTATAAAGAGTTTTTTTTCTCTTCAACCCTCACAAATGCCATACCAGATTAGATTTGTTTTATGGATAAAATAGTCTATACTGAGCTGAACTCAGTAGTGCAAAATTGGAAACATGGTGTGACCAGACCTCAACTTACGTGGATGTTTATTTTCTACTTACGTGAACTTTTAATAAGTTAAAAGTTAAAAGAACTAAGTCTCTGCCTCTAACTCAGCTATCTTGTAGGAAATAGGCACAACTTTTTTTCTTTAGGAGAATAATTGTATTTTCCGCAGCTAGCAGGAGATGCCAAAATGTGGAGCAACAAAACTATTAGAATGTAAATTTGCCCAGGCGAAGGAAAGCTACTTACTGTTGCTGCTCGTATAGCTTTCAAATCTTTACTGACCTTACAATCAGGCGGAGAAAAGCCTCACATTTGCAAATCATTATATGAGTCTGGAGACAAAGCAGGTAAAAACTTGGGCATGCCTTGCCGAGAAGAGAAGATTAGTTAACAATAGTTTAAAATGTTGTTTTTTAAATATGCAAACCCAATTTATTCATTTTGTTTTGTTCAGCATTGACCTCATGGTTTCAGATAGGCAAAGAATTATACTAAATGCCCCCTTTCAAAGGATATTCTCGAAGCCCTTACACTGCTTCAGTCTGGTAAATCCTCAGGCCCTGATGGCTTTGGGTGTGAATTTTTTAAGACATTTTAAAAGGTACTCCTCAACCTCTATCTAGCTATGCTGAATTATTCAGCTGAAACAGGAATCCTCCCTCAGTTATTAAGGGAGGCCAACACCACACTTATTCTAAAAAAGGAGAAATGTCCTGACAATTGTGCCCATTACAGGCCAATTGCATCACTGAATTTTGATTTAAAATTACCTCCTAAAATCAGTCATTACAACTTTAAGGATTTCACCCCCTAAATTATTATTAAACTGGATCAAACGGTATTTATCAAGGGCCAGAACACTAGCGATGATTTGAGGAGGCTACTTTTTCTTTCTTTTATTAAAAGATTTATTTTGGGCTTTTTATGCCTTTATATTATGGATAGGATAGTAGGCTGACAGGAAGAGAGATGGGGAGTGACACACAGCATCAGCGGTCCAGTTGAGAAGGCTTCATAAACATGGAACCGACCATCAATATTCTGGGCATGTCATAACAGGCGAACATTCCGAGAAATAGGCAAACATTTAGCAAAAATAGCACATCTACAAGCTTACAACACATAATGCAATGCTTTGTGTGCTTATTCAGAGATTTGGTGTAGAGGGGGAAAAGGAGGGACTAAAATAGACCCCTGGGGGACCCCGGTCAAGGGGGTTTAAAAGTGGTTAATATTATTCAGTACGTGCATGACGTGAGGAGACCTAGCCTCTCCCAGGCTGTTGTCCCCACAGGCTTCAAGTTGTATATCATTGTGCTTGTCTTCAAGCACACCAAGGTAACATGTCTGTCAATGAGTGGACACCAGATGCTCTCACTTCAGTTGTCAGTAAATGCTTTGAGAGGTTGATGAGGGACTTTGTTCTATTTGACCTAAACCATGCTGGACCCATGGCAATTTGCATATTGTCAAAATAGATGTACTGATGAATGATGCAATTGCCTACTGCCCTTTCTCACCTGGAGGAGAGTAACGGCTGTGTATGAATGCTGTTTGTGGGGTCCACCCAGTTTTAGCAACGAAAGCTGGGAGATTGTCCTGAGTCTCTAGTTGAGTGAAGTGTTTTAGAGACTGCCTCATGTGAGCGTATTCAGTGTAACAAGTAAGGATATCTCCTTGAAGTGCTCCATTGCTGAAATTATTTAGTGGGCACAGTGAATTTATGCATACAGTTCATAACCATCTGTTCTGTAAAGCTTATTTGGATGTCAGGTCAATGCACCTTTTTTTATATAGCACCTTGATCCAAAGTGCTTTCAAAAAGAGGCAGATGACCATACAAAATACATGATAACCATAATAATATAAAACTATAATCCATAAATGCAAGACTACAATGTAAAACACATAAACCACAATGAAATTATAAACAAACAACAGATTAAAATTCATTTTGAACCACCTTTAATCGAGAAAGCGTGCATGGACTCAGTCAACCCCAAATAGATGAACAAAGCATAGATAACTGTTTCCAGGTCCTTATGAGATAAAATGGCTTTAATT
The DNA here is from genome assembly GCF_963454915.1 of Gymnoscopelus microlampas. Classification (NCBI taxonomy): domain Eukaryota; kingdom Metazoa; phylum Chordata; class Actinopteri; order Myctophiformes; family Myctophidae; genus Gymnoscopelus; species Gymnoscopelus microlampas. The sequence goes on from NC_139940.1 coordinate 17,725,981, forward strand.
CCGCTATGGTTCTAAGCTAAAAAAAAAGAGAAACACTACAGATTTGTTTATTAAAATTCACAAAGTGTCCAAGAAGACACCAAGATTCTTAATTACATAGTGCAAATTTGCCGACAGGGAACAAAGTGTATCGCTTAGGCTAATAGTGATGAAGCAGGGAGGGCCAAAATAATTACTTCAGTTTTGTTATCATTAAGTTGAAGGAAATTCCTCTAGACAGCTAAAGAGGTTCTTCTGTGAAATGAGTAATATGTCATCCGCATAACAGTGGTACAGATTATTATATTTGTTAAAGATTAAAGGGAAGTATGTATAATGAGTATAAAACAGCCCCTATAATTGAACCTTGAGGGATGCCACATTTAATGGGCGCTGGGACTGAAAAACAGTTCCCTATACTGACTGTAAAAATTATTTCCCTGTAAGAGAGTTAAGAGGTAAACCATTTGAACACTGAGCCCTGTAGACCAACTATACACTTATTTATTGATAAATGGTAACCTGGATGCACATGGGCCTGTAATTGTTAAGGTCATTTCTTTAGTATGTACCGAAAGAGCCAATGCAAACATCTAAGGTCCACAAAATCCTAGCTCCCCAGTTCATTTTAAAAGGAGATACTCTGTACTTCTTTTTTCTCTTGATACCATTAGCACTTTCTATTTTCCCTTTGTGGTCTGTGTGTGTGTGTGTGTGTGTGTGTGTGTGTGTGTGTGTGTGTGTGTGTGTGTGTGCGTGCGTGCGTGCGTGCGTGCGTGCGTGCGTGCGTGCGTGCGTGCGTGCGTGCGTGCGTGTGTGGGTGGGTGGGTGGATGGGTGTGCGTGCGTGCGTGCGTGCATGGTGCGTGTATATGTGAGGCCAGTGGGGGATTCTCATCTTCACTACTGACTGAACTGTGTAATATCAAAGAAATAACATGGATGCCTATAATCATAACAGTAGCCTACACAAAGATGCTGTTCAGTGGGTGTATTTTCTGTCAGAGTCCTGCATTCCATCTGAGCAGGCTCAGGTCAGAGCAATTACCGTGGCACACCGGTGGTGCTGGCTCCGTTTTTTCATGGAACGGTGCCTCTTAGATAAGACATCTCACTGTGTTGTTATCTCTGCTCATCCTCAACACATCTACCCCAAATTCACTCATTAGCCACAGGCAGGGTGCCTTCTCTGTTGTGTGTCACCTCTAGCTTCCCGACGTCTGTGTCAACAGGAAGAAACGACTGGGAGAATGACAGACAAAAATAAAATACAAATACAGACAGCTTGGAAGTGAAAGGAATATGAGAGAGAAATGTTTCTGCATGCGTGGTTTGTTTAAAGGTGGTGTACATGGTATTTCATTGTTAAAATATGTGTTAAATAGCTCTATATAATTGCTATAGAGTGTTTGTTCGATAAGAGGGCTCCTTCTTTTATATAAACAGAAAATACGTTTTCAGTTCGAGATACAATCTCAAGGAAAGAACTCATACAAGATACAGGATAAACAAGTGAAATTGGAAGTGATGCGACCAAAGAATTAGCAGACATAATTGGAACTGGAGCATAAATTGTTGATGAAAAATTATGTTTGTGTGGTTCTCTCTTCTGATTGGATAAAATTGGTAACCCGATCTGAAAATATATTTTATGCTTAGTAAAGAGCTGGAGATGCAGGGAGACCCATGTTACTGAACAATTACTCTGTATAATGATAAACTCATTTTGTAACTAAAAATCACACCCAGTGTGAAGAGAGTGGTGCCTTTGAAAGTGTAACTGGTTGCATCCTTGTGTTGCAATCAGCAACAATATGTTGTCACGTGACACGTGACAACATATTGTCACGTGTCACGTGAAGCTTGACCAATCAGCCGTGCTCAAACATACGGACGGACATACGGACGGACGGACATACGGACAAAGTCAAATGTAGAAGTGGTTGGCACCACTCAAAAAGTGTAAACAAGTTTGAATGAGATACGTATATAAACCAGAATTTCTTTCTTCTTTTTTCTTCTGGTTTTAATGAGATATGTAGTATCACATTATAAGGCAATGCATATCTCATTAAAAAACAGACACGACAGCAATACGCTTCCGTTCACCAGCTTTTAGCAAACTTTTTTCCCCCCACATCTACATTTGTAGTATTTGTGTTTCTCCAATACACTCGTGTACATTGCGTGCCTTATTTACATTTCATTCTGTCCGGCAACTGGCGGTGCCCTTTGCACACCTCAAATGGAAAGGGCAGCCGTGCTCCAACATTGACACAATTGATATGTTTGCAGAGACAGGAGCAGGCGATAGGAGGCAGGTGGATAAGCTGAGGTTTATGAATCAGAGTTTATTCTGTCAACAGAAACCAACAGGGAGACTGAAAGGTGAGAGGGAGAGATAGAGATACCAGAGGGAAGAAGGAGAAAAAAAACAAAAAGCCAGTGGAGGCACACAGAGGAGAGATTAGAGAGCTTTGTAGTATCAGTGGCATCACAGGTCTTCAAAACAGGTAAAGGCATCTTTCTTTTAATCCCAGTCTGTTCTTTTCACATAACGTCATCACTCTTGTCCAGTGGTGGAAAAAGTAGGCTACTCACATTTTTTCTTAAGTAAAAGTACCAATACTGCAATATAGAAATACTAAGTCAAATTCTGGAATTCAAAATGTACTTGAGTTAAAGTACAAAAGTATCGGTATCAATATGTACATAAAGTACCAAAAGTAGAAAGCACTCAAAAGTATTAAAACAATATTTTTAAAATAGCAGATCAACAAGCTCAAAATGCGTCGCATCGCGGCGCATTGTGAGCTTGTAGATCGGCTATTTTCAAATGGCTGAAATGTATATAGGGCTGAATTGGTTAAAGTATGTTTTGTAATAATAATCAAAATCTATAAGTAACTAGTAACTTAAGTTTTCAAAATAATTGTAGTGGAGTAAAAGTACAATATTTGGATCCAAGATGTTGTGGAGTAGAAGTAAAAGTATTCAAAATTGGAAACACTCAAGGAAAGTACGAATACCTCAAAATTGTACTTAAGTGCAGTACTTACAGTAAGTAAATGTACTTAGTTACTTTCCACCACTGCTCTTAACTCCTCTGCACGTCTTGGGACAACATCTATCTAGCTGAATAGAGTCTATGCTGCTTTCCTATTGCTTAATTGATTGACCAAAGTAATGAATTACTCTCAGAGTGACCAGCCACCGGTTCAAATTGAAAACCCATGCAAGGTGGATTAAACCCCATTAATAACATCACTAAATGAATTCGGCCAGTGCCCTTCACGAGGCGAGGCAGGAGACAACTGTATAAAGCGATTATGACGTGCTATAAAGAGGTTACTCCGGCCAGTCGTGATTATTATGGTAAAACGTACGACCACCGCCGGTGGATGTTCTGAAAAGGTCAAACTAATTATTAAGTAAAAGACAGGTAGCATATTGCAGTGGCTTTTTGCTTCTTCAACATTCATCCACTTTGCTTCATTCATTTCAGGTTATTGTTTGAGAACGTGCCGGAATTACCTGCCAATTTTGGCTGAGTGCATTTGCAGGAGCCTACTCCTGCAAATTGTGTGTGTGTGTGCGTGTGTGTGTGTGTGTGTGTGTGTGTGTGTGTGTGTGTGTGTGTGTGTGTGTGTGTGTGTGTGTGTGTGTGTGTGTTGTGCTTCCTGTTCACATTTGTGCATACCTGCACACCTATTTGTGTTTCAGAGAGTAATGTGGTCATACCCAAGGAAGGTCATGAAAGCGGAATGCTGAGCGCTGTAATGCAATTCTGTAACTCACAGTATACTGACAGAGGAGTTTATTCACACGGAGTGCGTGTGCTTGAATGTGGGGCGGCCATTTAAGTGCCAGAGGGGGTACGAAACAAAAGAACGAGAGAAAGGCGAGAGAGAGAGAGAGAGAGAGAGAGAGAGAGAGAGAGAGAGAGAGAGAGAGAGAGAGAGAGAGAGAGAGAGAGAGAGAGAGACAGAGAGCGAGAGAGGGCAGGAGGGGGGAAAACGAGAGTGTTAGCAATATGTTCCCATACGGCCTAGAGTCTTTGTTCTGCTGTGTTTGCATGGAACTCACATCCGCACAACAGTACAGGGCTGTCAGGTTCAGTCTCCTCTGACCTTTTCATTTTCCAGACACATTAGCAGCTCCCCAATACTCAAAAATATGTAACACTACCCCCTCCACCTCTCTCTGTCGTCCCTGCCTCTATAGTACAATCTTCCCCGTCCTTTCACATCTGTCCCATCTCTTCTCTCTTCTCTCAATCTGTCTCTATGTGCCCTTTTTACTATTCTTTGCCCACATTTAACCTCAAATATTTTCCTCCAACCCTCGTTACTCTGATCTGATTTGTATTCTCTCTCTCTCGCGCTCTCTCTCGCGCTCTCTGACCGCTCTTTTGACAAGGTAAGTTGAATCGCGGTGGCAAAATGAGTGCCGGAAGAGTCAGCTGGGAACACAGGCCAGCGGTGTCAGAAAGTGGGAGTGAATGTGACTGTGTGCCGGGCCAAAGGCACCTCTAACCTCCCTGCGTCACTTTTCCCTCTCTTTCCCACACATTAAAGTCATGACCGATTGAATTATATCCAACTCTGAGTTCTCTCTCTGTCTGTGTGCTTGTCTTTGTCTCTCTTGCCCCCCCCCCCTCCCCCTGCAGAACATGGAGTTCATGTGGCTCTACTCTCTGTGCCAGTGTGTCCTGTCCGTCTGTGTGATGGTGGCAAGCGTAAGGCTGTGCATGGCCGGCAGCGGCACCAGCGGCGGTGTGGCGGTGGACTCCCGGCCTCCCCACGGTGGCGGGAGTGTCTCGTCCTGCCTCCGGCTGTGCCTGGGCTGGGTGGGGGCCGTGGGCGGTGCGGTGGGGGTCCCCGTGTCGGTGCTGCTCAACCTGCGCTCCCCCCAGTGCCTGTACACCTGCATCACCCTGGTGTGCGCGCCGCTGCTCGTCAGGCAGTTCACCATGTGTCTGCTGCTGCTGCTCACCCTGGACGCCCACCTGCAGCGCCGTTTGGCACAGCGGTGAGTCACACCGACACAAAAATCCACCGACGCGTCACCTCGGTAATAATGAGAGTCATGCAGATCCTTGACATATATACAGTAAAGTAAGTAGTACAACTAAAAATAACCCTAAATGAATACTGGTATATAAATATACAAGTTTGGTCGATGCGTCATCAGCTTGGCGTCGCTTCATGGCTCATTGTCTGCTTGTGGAGTGTCGGTACCCGAGTGTCTGAGTGTACTCGGAGGCCAGTCTACCATGTCAGTGCTATATGACGTCAGCACTGTATGTGTATGTCTATAGATACTGGTAGATTTAGTCAGGAATGAGTAGCGGGTAGGGTCCAAAAGCAGACGAGTAGGAATGCAGGATAAACTTAAAGTATTGATTGAGGCGAACAGGCTGGTTAACAAAGGTAGGTAAGTATTGCAACTTCCCAATGGCTAACTGCCAACCACAGACTCTTCTAAACAATGGTCTACGGACCAACAAGAACATATTGCCAACACAGGGTTTAGAGACAGGGGATTAACAGGACGCAGGTGAACTCAAACTACAATCAACACTGGGATTGGCTGGGGCACAACGGGACACAGCTGGAGAACAATTACAAATACATACTGGTGAGACAAGACAGGAAGCGATAACAAGGCAGACAGGAAACAATACTACAAAATAAAGGTACAGAACACCAATGCAAAAGGCAGCAACAGAATGACAGATACAATACAAATATACAAATAGAACGAAGGCCTAAACAGGCCTAAAGAACAGGCCTAAAGTGTCCACGGCCATATAAGGGCAATGAAGGTCTAAATAATAAAGTCAAAGTCCACGGCCCGAGGAGCGGACCGTGACAGATTTGGTACCCAGCGCCAGGTCAAATTAATGCACGGGGGAAATAGGCACAACGTTTCTCAGATCGCCAGCCTTTATATCCATGATGTCAGCACTGTAAAACAAAATCTGAATCCTAGTGGGAGCAAAAAGTAAAATTGAAAGTTTGTGTATTAATGGGTTAAGTTTCCCGACCCTAAAATTTCAATTTTCGAGACGCAGTTATATCTAAAATTGATGTTGAGGCAGACAGAGACACTTAGGGATCTTCCACTCCAATGGAAAGGCACTGCAAAATACAGTAGTTTGTGAAAGGGGAGCTCAAAAGTGGAGCAGGTCTTGTGAACACACTCTCGGCAGATAAAATCAATGCGAGGAGGAAGAGCACGGGCAGCAGGCATGCCTACCATCCTCACAGATATGCCATGATATGGATTTCTGCTATTTCAAAACAGTGTGTTAACTCAAAAAGCTTAGGGCGATATTTCACCGTGCACTTACAAATGCACTTGACTTTTCTGCTGCTGCTTTACACCTCTGGGAAACGGAATGGAGGGACAAACTAAATAGCCTCTGAGAGATATAATGGACACATAGTGGCTCACCAAAACCCAACTTTCAGACACAGGGAAGCAGATCGTTGCTGAAACCTTGTATGTAAAAAATAAATAAAATACTTTTCAGGAAAAGTAAAAAACCTCTGTTACAATGGACCCAATGTAGTTACTATTCATTCACTAGCTCTTGCTATTATTTTTCATTGGTTCAATATTTATAAAACCCACAGACATACTTAACCACTTGAGACATTCAAAATGTTTCAAAAATAGTAAAACATTGCAGATCTACAAGCTCATTGTGAGCTATTTTTGTTTCTTTTGTGCAACACTGCAGTATGGAAGAAGTAGGGTATTGATTTACAAAATACATAATACGTTGAAACATGGATATATGAGGTTTCTGCTCGACAACAACGGTATACTGCTGGAAAGTCTTTTTAATCACAGTCAGTCTGCATCAGTCAATTACTTGTTTTAAATCAGCTGGGACTATGTTTGAGTACAAAACACCTGTCAGTTAACCACTTCATTCTGATTCTGCTTAATTTATTCTCTGTTGCACAACAGCATTGCGTGCAGAAAGTATAGCTGGCCTACAAGCTCACAATGCATCGCTGGCAGCAATGCTTTGTGAGCTTATAGGTTGGCTATTTTCGGCACACAATGCTGTTGTGTGACAAAGCATCAATTAGGGTTAGGGTTATTGGCACCGTCTTACAAGCTCACAACACGTCACGATGCAACACTTTGTGAGCTTGTAGATTGGCTATTTTTGCCATGGGACACCGGCATGAGATGATGAGGCATTACAAATACAGATTTGTAACAATGATGGGATCAACAATTTATAGTAGAGTGGGAAGAAGGGGGTATCATGCAGCCCCTGGAAATATGCTTCTAATCAAAATGATGAGCTATGTCAAAATGTTATAAAAATATCCCATAATACCATTTATATGCAAATCTGGGCCGTCATTATCGAAACATCTATTTTCACTATATAAATCAGCCAATATTGAACAAATAAAGTGTCTAGACTTATGTTTTGAAGGATCACAATGAAACTATTATTTCAGTGATCACATAACTGTGGCATGCTGGTGTACAAATGAGTGCCGCTATTACAATATAATAACATTTTTCCAATTATTATTATGCCAACTTTCTTGCCATCTACAAAATCAACCAATAGCATTCTTCACCAATGTGTTCATGATGGTGTCTTCTAACACCTCTCAATTACTTCCAGTCAAACTCCAATCAAAGTTGAGAATTAGGCCTACTTCCAACCCAACTTTCTCGGCCCGTCTTTCAGCAGCGGGCAGAGGGCTCAACTGGGCGAACTTCGTGGGGTCCAATCAAAGTTGAGAAGACCTTGTGTGAAAATATGGAACAATATAAATTGGCCAATATGAGCTTGTGGGACGTCTAACTAGGGGCTTGTGGTGGTGCTGAATCCATTCCATACCATAAGCCCATGGTTCTCAAAGTGGGGTACGGGGACCCCCAGGGGTCCTTGAGCGGGTTCCAGGGGGTACCCAGATAAATGTTGGATAGTTAGGAACCAAATGGAGAGTTATGAGTTATGGTCAGAGTTATGGTGGTCCGTGGTCTAACGCAGGGGTTCTCAAAGTGGGGTCCGGGGACCACCAGGGCCCTACATACATCAGCTATTTTCAAAAAAATCTTGACGTTCTTCGAAAATGTTTGAATATTTTTTACATTTTTAACTTTAATCTTGGATGGGGGTCCTTGGCACAAAATCTTTTCAGATGGGGGTCCGTGGCCAAATACACACTCATTTAGGGGTACTTGACCTGAACAAGTTTGAGAACCACTGCCATAAGCTATATGCAAGGACACCTACCTTCTTCATCATTGGTGTGGGGAACAAGAATCAGTATGCACTTGGTAAGAGGATGGCTGCACCATGGTACATACAGTAATAGATGAATGTATGTTGTTTTTGTTGTTCTGGTGTTTATCACAAACATGGACATCTTCCAGAGCACTCATTTGCACACCAGCATGCCACAGGTACATGTGATCACTCACGAGACACTTTATTTGTTCAGTTAGGAGCAATATTGGCAGATCTATAGTGAAAATAGATATTTGGCGGCACTCATTTGCATATAAATGGTATGTGGGACATTTTGACCATTTTTTAACATAGCTCATCATTTAGTACACATGTTTCCAATCTAGAAACACTGATGAGAAGTATATTTCCAGGAGGTAGGGAGACTCTAGGGAGACTAGTAGGCAAGCAAAAATATACACAGCTTAATATATACATAAGCAAAAGGATAGAAACACTACAGTATATACAACATAGAGGGCTATGACGGGCATGAAATGAGTATGGGTAAATAAATATGAGTGGCCACACTTATCATGTACACAGGAGGTAATCGTTTACTTTAGACATTCAGTATTTTGTATTTGTTTGTGTTACGTACACAGCTGGTAATAGAGGTACAACAGGAGGTGATAGTAGCCATAGCAATTTGTTTTCGTAGTGCAGGCACATTAGTGTGCACCTGTGGTGTGTGTGTGTGTGTGTGTGTGTGTGTGTGTGTGTGTGTGTGTGTGTGTGTGTGTGTGTGTGTGTGTGTGTGTGTGCGTGCCCATGTGTGTGTGCGTGCCTGCCTGCGTGCATGCGTGCATGCGTGCGTGCGTGTGAGAGAGAGAGAGAGAGAGAGAGAGGGGATCCATCCCATAAATAATGATTATGGAAACCAATGCCTTAAAGCACAATTAACATTTGGTAGAGGTTTATGTTTATGTTTATTAAAAAATCCCAATTAGAAGCACGTCAATATGCCTCCAGTCAGTTGTAGCTGACATTTCTATTTCCACGAAACGCTCAACCAGGATTTGCGGTGGATTTGCAGTGGCTGTCCAGGACTCGTAAGGCTCTATTTGGTTCCATTTGTACACTCTATGTGGTTGAATTAACTGTAATGGATTTACTGTGTTGGAATCACAAGGCAAAGTCACAGCCATATTTCAATGTACTATCCGTTTTCTTTATGGTTGATACATACCAGGTGAAGGTTTCGATACGCAGATCATAGATCCAAATCCAAAGTATTTTCACTCACTCCAGCACGACACACGCTGGCTGCAGGCTATGCACCAAAACTTTTGATGTTGGCATCAAGCAGCTCTGGTCAGACATGCCAAAGGCAAAAAGGATACGGTGAAAACCAACCAAAAGGCAGCTGAACATACTGCCAATGGAACATATTTCACACCTGATGCAAGACCAGATAACGGTGTAAAGTAACTAAGTACATTTACTCAAGTATAGTACTTAAGTATAATTTGAGGTAATTTTTACTTAACTGGAGTAGTTCCAATTTTCTGTACTTTTACTTCTACTCCACTACATCTCAGAGGCAAATGTTGTACTTTTACGCCACTACAATTATTTGAAAACTTTAGTTACTAGTTACTTTGCAGTATGAGCAACGTCAACCTTTGTAGTATGAGCAACGTCAACCGACGCTCAACCAGTCCATTACTAGCCTGGCGCAGCTAGACTATATCACTGCGTGGATATGAGTCTGGTGCTTCCATGAGGACATTTTTTTTCCCAAGGGGCGGGATCAAAACAATGGCCCTCAACGCAATTGGTTAGACCTACAACCAACTACCAATGACAGTCTCCCATATTCGAATACTGGAGTGGTGCCTGAGTGGTGCCAGACCCAAATCGCAGAGTGCAATTTTTTTTTGCACTCGCAGATTCGTCTGGTCCCAGGCTAGTCCATTACCGCATCATGCAATCTGCTATCGGCTGAAGTGATGTCTGCACTTAAAACAATGGATTCACATTATTCATACAGCTCCCGAATAGTGGCCAAATGTACTTGTGTGGGGAAACAAAATATGCGCACCTCTCCACATTTGGAATGGCACCCCTACTTCAAAGTGCCTGTTGACAGAGAGGTGTCCACTGCCCAGGCAGGATGGTTACACAGTGATGTTCAACAATATGCAAAGCTCTCCAACTCAAACAGATGGACCTGCGCGTTCACAGAGTTGGAATGCTGGGCAAGGTAAAATACTGTGGAAAAATGACAGAAAAGCTTTTAAAATTCCTTGATGCAAATGTGTGGGAGCCCTGCTTTAAAGTCAAAAGCATCATTTATATTAAAAGATATTTAAAAAAATATATGATTTAATCAAATTTCAATTTTTCCAATTTCAATTTTGAACTAGAAAAGTGCGCTCTTAGTCTTGCGAGCGCAGATCTCCACCAGGCCGGGGAAACCTACCCAGGGCTGTGTTCTGGCCTGGTGGAGATAATAAAAACTCTTCATAATCCTCATGCATTCTGTGTGTAACAGGTACTCCCGGCTGGTAACCCGTCGACGCGCCCTATGTGTCGTCCTGCTGTGCTGGGTGGGCTCGGTCCTCTCCTCGTTTGCCCAGTTCATTGGCTCGAACGTCCTGGACAGCCGGAGCGCCGGCAGCGAGTGGCAATTGGACGGCAATTGGACCAATTCCTCCGATCCCTCTCGATTCCCTCCGCCGGCCTCCAAATACCCTCACGGCTTCAAGGTCATCGGGCAGTACCTCCCTTACGGAGGCTTCCTGTCCAAGTTCTACGTGGAGGACCTGAGCAACTTCACCTACGCCGAGATCCACGGCAGCCACTGGGCCGTGTGCGCCCCCGACACCATCCTGAGCCCCCGGTTCCAGGTCTACGTCTACGGGGTGACGGCGTTCCTGCTCCCCTTCCTGGGTCTGCTGGCCATCTACCTGGACCTGATGTGCGTGGTGCCCAGGCAGTCGTCGAGCCCCTTCGCCCCCGTAGTGGAGCCTCCCAAACACGAATCGTGCGCACAGGCCCGCCGCTCCCTGGCTCTCTCCCTGTCCCTCCTCGTCCTGCTGTGTCTGCCCCGTCACATCACCCACATCCTTCTGCTTTTCGCCCCCGCGGGCAGCGCCAGGCCTCCCGTCTGGGCCCATCAGGTGGCCTCGTTCCTCTGCCAGGTCTACAGCCTGGTGCCCCAGCTCCTCTCCACTCCCACTAAGCAGCGAGCGGAAGGTGGGGAGGAACAGGCGGCGTCCTGCAGAAGCAAGGCTGTGGGCAGGGCCCTGTGTGAAGCCGCGGTGCACGCCGCTCCCTGGTGTTCCCCGGCCAATCACTCCCTCAAAGCAAAAGTGTGTCCAGAAGTTTGACTTGTGCAGTGCAGTGCACTGGTGGAAAAAGTATGCTCAAATGTTTTTTTTTGTTACAAGTAAAAGTACCGGAATTCAAAATTGACTTGAGTAAAAGTACAAAAGTATCGGCATCAAAATATACTTAAAGTACCAAAAGTAAAAGTACCGAAATGTTTGAAAATAGCAGATCTACAAGCTCACAACGTGTCGCATCGCGACGCGTTGTGAGCTTGTAGATCTGCTATTTTCAAATAGCTTAGGTATAAAATAGGGCTAAAGTGGTTAAAGGAGGAGTTCACCCAAAAAGATCTCACACGACTTAGCATGCATTGCACAGAGGTGTCATTCCGTGCATAGACAACTAGAAAACCAGAAAATCTGTGCATAGCCGCCTCGCATCTCCCCCATTGTGACCAAACCATTTCGGAGGTGCGCAGTCTCAAGGGAACTGGAGGCACGTGAGGGACCACCAAGCGAGCTAAAGCGAGCGAGTTGCCGTCCCGAACGTTGCGACGTTCCCTTGAGCCTACTCAGCGCTGTTTGAGTTATTACATTACATTACATTACTGTCATTTAGCAGACGCTTTTATCCAAAGCAACTTACAATGAGTGCATTCAACATAGGTAGGGAACGAAACTACTTTCTTATTTATGTATTATCTTACTTTCTTAGTTATGTACCGATAGGCACAGAATCGTACATTTTGTTGACTGCTCTGCTTCCGGGTTGCAACTGGTGACGCCCACCGTGGGACTCGCCGTACATATATGCACGAATTTTCGGGTTTTCTAGACGACTATGCGTGGAATGACGTGCACTGGCTCCGTGCAATGTATACTACATTCTGTGAGATCAGGCTGGTCCAGAAGTTTGACTTCACCACAGAAGTGAAATATCCGGCGCTGTGCTTTTTTTTTCCAGTTGAATTCGTTTTCTAGGCCAATCTTCATAGGCCTACGCCGCATTCATTCATATTTATTTAGTATGTGCATAAGAAATGGCTCGTGTTCCTAGGAAAATTGTTGCGTAGATTGGAATTGGAAAATTTGCATGTGCTATGTTTGTTGTGGACTTTTTAACTAATCAGCCACCTATTGCACACAGGCGCTATGAATAATTCACAAATGCAAAAGGCCAGTTAATTATCCCACGCCACACAACCAAATGTCAGGGAGAAAATGAAGTCTCCAGATGACGGCTCCTCGCCAGATCACAGATGTCTGTTTCTCTTCCTATGGATCTGGCTTTAACCCATTAAGACCGGGGACGCATCTGTGTCATTTTAAGATTTATTTGGCTATTCAAAAATAGCAGATATACAAGCTCATATCGCGGCACCGAGTGCCGCGCTATGAGCTTGTAGATCTGCTATTTTTGAAAAATCTTGACAATTTGTGCAAAAATAGTTTTTGGAAAAAACGTATGTTGCTATAATCAGTGGTTCTCAACACGTTTTTGCATGTCAAGGACGCCCAAAATGATGTGTATTTGGCCGTGGACCCCCAACTCAAAATATGTTGTTCCAGGGACCCCCCAGAAGCAAAGATTTGAGTTAAAAATGTTCGCTTTAACAACAGCATATTTTCACAGATTTTCATGATTTTTCAAAAATAGCAGACCTACAAGCTCATACAGTAGCACGTGCACTCGGTGCCGTGCTATGAGCTTGTATATCTGCTATTTTTGTGGTTACACAGATGCGTTCCCGGTCTTAATGGATTAAGCCTGCTGTAAATCTCTGCTAAGCCACCCACTCTGTAATGTAGGCTTATATGAGTGATGGTCTTTAATTAAACATGCAGTATTAACATAGCTGTCCAGAGAGGACCTGGCATTGTAGAGACAACATAATTAACCTGCCTATGACACAATCTTCACGGCTGTTTTGATTAAAACTTGTAAATGTAACGTGATGCTCTCTTGAAATAAAAAGGGCCGTGCTCCCACTAATTAGATTGTTTATCTTGAACTGTGTGAATGTTAAGAACCCACCGCCGGAGGGAGTGGGTGGGGGTGGGGGGGGGGGGGGGGGGGGGTAGCTCACACACTTCAGCCTGATATACTGTATATTTTGTCACCTCCCATGAGCTGGTGGATCTTCTATATTCGGCTTGTGATTTCCTCTTTGCTTTCCTCTCTCTTTGGTTTCCTTGTTTCTCTCAATCACGTACCCTCTCTCTCTCTCACACACACACACACACACACACACACACACACACACACACACACACACACACACACACACACACACACACACACACACACACACACACACACACACACACACACACACACACACACACACACACACACGCAATCTATACCTCATGCACTCATGTCTCATTTGTTCTTTCCCTCTCTCTCTCTCCATTCCCCCCTAACGCCTGATTTATACTTCATCGCACGATGGTGTCATGCGCCCGAAAAATGACAGATCTACAAGCTCACAACATGTCACATACTAAAACATATATTGGTGGAAAAATCTAGTCAAGAAAAAACGATGATATAGAAGTAAACGTAATGAATAAAAGAAACGGTTCGTCTGCTGGCGCAGCAGCTGGTCGTGCAATTGTTCCGTTTGCCTGGAAGCTCTGTGCCTCCTGATTATGATAGGCCCTGACACGCTCAGCCACTTCAATCAATGGCCTGTGCCTGCCACTGTGTGAGTGACACGCTTTGTGCGCCCCGCTGAGGTCACACCACAGAGAAAATAGCCGGACAAATACGGTCGGCAGCTCACCCTCCTGCAGGGTTAACTGAGGCTGGCATTATGGATGGGTAACATTTTGTACATAATCCACCGAACAGTATCGCCTCCGGAGATATAAAGAATTATCGTTAAAACGGGCAGTGATGTTTACTGCCACGCATTGCAAATGAAATATGGACGCCATAAAATGGGGGAATTCTGTAATATTCTATAGTGTTAATCGTTAAAACGCTGTAGGGGTTATTTATAGGACCTCTTGCCGTCATTATTGGAGAGACTGTGATATCTTGACGCGCGTTGTAAACTGTGATGGGCGAGAATACACTGTGAAATCCAGGGTAGGGGGCCGGAATTACTGTGCACAATAGACTGTTGTTTGGCTTGTCCCGGCCTAATTTTGTCTTATGTCTTATCGATTTGATGATTACCTTCACAGCGGTGGTCCAAATGTCATCAGGCCTAGTGGCAGAGTGGTATCATCATCATGGCCAGATAATGGCTGCTTTCCCAGGATGCACCACACAGCCGGCAGTAAGAGCACAGCGACTAGCGAACAGCAGGACTTATGAAATTGAAAGTGACTGGACTCGGATGAGGTATTTTCTGCAGGACAACTTACACCGCTAGCTTGACCTACAGAAAGGTAACACTTGCCAGGCAACTTTTCATTAAGTTTGTCAGTCCAATTGGAGAAAATGCAGAGAACATCTTGCCCTCTGTACGCCGTGAACCCAATTGGAAAATTGCTCGAAGGGGCACGCGGCTTTGCTAGCAGATCCACATAAAGGGACAATGCTCCCTTTTATGATCCATCGACCAAGAACAAACCGTGAATGCGATAGCATCGAATAAGTAATCTAGCCTTGCGCCATCATAAACCGAAGACGTGCCTGCATGTCCCCCAGTCGTGTGTGTGTGTGTGTGTCTATTGTTTGTCATCCCCAGCACCAACTGAAGCTGGTAGCGCCCGGTGAGTCCATTACTTTGATTGCCGTTTGACAATCTGTCTTTATGACAGCCGGGCTGTGGAGCCTTGCCATCGATGGAAGACAAACACATCGATCCATCACGCTGCGACCTCCGGCGGCTTTCAAAGCCAGCCCCCGTGCACACATGGACATGTTGAGTGCTCCTCCACACAATCGGGTATTGACTGCGTGCAAGGTAATGGCAGAGTCGTATTTTTTCCGTGCGCACACCTGACTCAAACTCTGTCTCTCGCCCTTTATTGTGATTCATTAGCGGCGACGCGCAGCCTTCTGCTTGTGTTTATTCTCTTTACTCTTGACAGGTTGGTTATAACTCTGCTATGCTAAGCTACACTATATAAACCCCCCCGCCCCCCCGACACACGCACGCGGGCGCGCGCACACACACACACACACACACACACACACACACACACACACGCACAAATACAGTACACACACATTTGTATTACTATACTTGTAAAGACATCAAATTTCATTTAACATGTTTAACTCTAACCCTAAACGCTACGGGACGTAGTTGGTGTCGCACATTAAAAATAGCAGATATAGAAGCTTAACACGTCGTAGTGTGCAGATCTGCTATTTTCGCAACGCTGCACAACTAAGTGTAAATCAGGCATATAACACTAACGGCAACTGCTATATTTAACTTAATCCCAACCCTAACCTCTAAATCTTTTCCTAATGAGCTTAACTCTAAACATTTTCACCCAGGGAAATAACCATTTCTCTCGTGAGCACCAGGAACATTTTCCTCACAATGTCTATTTCTCAAATTCTGCTATTACTTGTGCATGGGAGACATTTGGCTCTCGCAAATGTAGTTAGTTATACAAGTACATAGCTCTGGTCCATAGCGTTAGAAGGAGTTCTCCTTAACTCTATGGTACTTTCGATTCTTTCCCCTCGCACCGCGGTAGCGCAGCCTCTCGTCTGTAGTACAAATAAAAAATACACTTTTGCTACTCACCAAAACAAAGACGGTTTTATGGAGTTGAAAGCCTACTCTACTAAGTGGGAACACTCTGAGCCCCCCACCTCACGTCTAAAATACACTTTTTGTGCCAGAAAAGAAAATATTTTACCGGAAGGAAAAAATGTTTTTGGTTACTCCACAGTGCCCTCCACAGATCTGGTCAATGGAATTTTCCTATTGACCACATTCTTCCTTTCCGGTGAAACATTGTAGGGGAAAGAATCGAAAGTAATAACGTTAAGGAGAACTCCATCTAACGGATATGGACCAGAGTACACACACAAACGCACACAAAAGCACGCACGCACAGAGCCTTCATCCTCCGTCTTCCCTATATCACTACCTTCATTTCTGTCTCCTCAATTCCTAACTATTCCCCATTGATCACTATTCCCCATTGATCACGATTCCCCATTGATCACTATTCCCCATTGATCCAATCATAAAGCTCTGTCTGTTGTCTTTACACAAGGATTTCAAAGCCACCTTCCGCTAATTAAAATAAAACCCAAATGGAACAAATAAACAGACTGGTCTTCCAGAGGTTATTTTTGGAGTCTTTTTTTTTTATTTTGTCGTGCTTTGTATCTTTCCCCTATAAAGAAATAGTTAGCTATATATCAACAGTGACACATATGACTCTAAAATAAACAGGAGGACAACTAGGCACAGGAGACAAAGAGAGAGAGAGAAGAAAGACAGGGGAAAGAGAAGAAAGGGGGAAAGAGTGGAGGAAAAAGGGTGGAAACTTCTCTAACAGTAGATAAAAACCATAACATGGGAAGTGTACAGTTCTGTAACATTTACAATTATAATAATAACAACAGCAATAATAATAATAACAGTAACAACAATCATAAATTGTTCAAATAATAACAATAATAATTAATTTAAAAAACGCAATAAGACCTCTGGTTTCTCGTAAAGACAAATGAAACAAGTTTTTTTTTTATTCTTTTGTATTTTTTTCTTTAAAGATCACTTGACAGTAGTTTGTTCGGCTTTGCACCTCTAGGCTAATATTCTGTGTTAGTATAGTAGCTTTCATAACGTGTTTCAATAGTAAACTGTTTTCATATTTCTTTAAAAGTTTCATTTAATTTATGTTGCTGTTCTCTTTTTATTATACAAATAAGGAATTCAGAGATATGTATACTGGTTCTGTTGATGTGTTTACTGTACATATGGATGTGTATATGTGTGTACTTATGGTAAGCATTCAGAAAAAAACATCCATCATTTGTTATTTTTGCACATTTATTCAATTTTCCTTTCATTCTGCCTGTTTGTCTTTCATTTTCAAGACTTCTGAACCTTTCCTTTATCCCCCCTAATGACATTCTGAAATAATTACTCTGCTCTTTAGCGCATTTAAAGCGACTTATATTCCTTCCTTTCTCGTCGGGAGCGAAAGCCCAGCTGTAATCCTCTCATTATTAGGAGATGACAAAAGGAGGAGTGATAGAGAGGGGACGAGGACGAGACAGAGAGGGAGCGAGGGAGGGAGGGGAGAAGGAGAGAGGGAGGGTGTACGGTAGAACAGGTGAGCAGAGGAGAGAGAGAGAGAGAGGTATATAATATATACAGAGAGCGTGTATTAAAGTTAAAGAGAGCTGAGAAATGGCTGAGGATCCTCAGCAGCACATCACACCGCCCGCAGGGGCCAGGCAGGAGGAGTACACGGGGATCAGTCGGGGCTCGTTCAATAAAGTATGAATATGGTGAAGTATAAATGGCTTTGTGGGAGCGCGGGTGTTGTCGAGGAATTATGGATGAGTTGTGCTCCGAGGGGCCGGGACGCTTTGGCAATTTTAAGCATTTTCGAATGTACTCTCGCGCCGAGCCGCTCGATAGTGCCTTGCCACCCTCCATCTTACCTTCCTCACCCCCCTACAACCCCCACCCACCCCCTCTCTCTTCACCCTCTCTCTCTATCTCTCTCTCTGCTCACCACTGTCTCAGCCAGTTAAAGATTGAGCAGTGCGATATGGGTGTTTTGTTGAGGGTTTTTTCCTTTCGCTTCTTCTCAGGGGCGAAGGGAGTTATATCATCTGCTCTATAATTCCCTCCCTCGACCGCTTTAAAAGGCAGAGTGCCGGGCTCTGCTTTGTGCGCTTATTCCCCTAGCTTCCCTCTCGATCAAAATTAGATCATTTCTTTTCCCTCTCTCTCTGTCTCTCTGTCTCTCTCTCTCTCTTTCTCTCTCTCCCTCTCCGTATTGCGTTCAACTAGCTCTCGCCGCGCTCTCTCCATTTCCCCTCATTCCTCTGAGCTAAAGTATGGCTGCTCCGTGGCTGGTTTATATAGGCTCTCTCTCTCTCTCTCTCTCTCTCTCTCTCTCTCTCTCTCAGTCTGAGTGTGTGTGTATATGCAAAGTATGGGCGTGGCATGGAGTGGTCGTGTGTTTATTATGAACTGGTGTGCGGTAGCTG
>NC_139940.1:17744864-17749864 GCF_963454915.1 Gymnoscopelus microlampas
CACTTAACCCATTAAGCCCGGGAAAGCATCTGTGTCATTCTAAGATTTCTTTGGCTATTTAAAAATAGCAGATACACAAGCTCATAGCGCGGCACCGAGTGCCGCGCTATGAGCTTGTAGATCTGCTATTTTTTGGAAAAATCGTGAAAAAAAATTAACTTTATATATATTTTTAAAGCGAACATTTGTAACTCAAATCTTTGCTTCTGGGGATTCTACAAATGTCTTCTAAATCCTACAGTTTAAAAAAAAAAATGTTGCTATAATATCAGTGGTTCTCAAAAATTATATGCATTTGGCCGTGGACCCCCATCTCAAAATAATTTGTTCCAGGGACCCCCAGAAGTTGTAACAGAGTTAAAAATATTCGCTTAAAAAATATATATATATTCAAAGATTTGCACACATTTTCACGATTTTTTCAAAAAATAGCAGATCTACAAGTTCATAGGGCGGCACTCGGTGCCGCGCTATGAACTTGTAGATCTGCTATTTTTGAATAGCCCAAAAAAATCAAAAAATTACACACAGATGCGTTCCCGGTCTTAAATGGGTTAAAACAGATAAGGAACGTGGGAGCGTGCGGAGGTCTTCTTGTGATGGACGAGTGGTTGTAACGTATGGAGTCATAAAACATGGCGGCCACCCCCACCGCCCCCTCCCCTCCCCTCCACCCCTGTATCTTCCTCTCTCCTCTCCTCTGAGTCGGGGCCAAGGTCGTTCATCATTGGACAGTGTAGGTGATGAGGGGAACATCCCTGCTCTGTCCACACGGGTGGGTGCTGGCCGTTTCTTACACCTCGGCTTAACCCATTACGGCCTGAGGAGCCGATTCTACAAAATGGCTTCTAAATCCTAATTTTTTGAAAAAACGTATGTTGCTATATCAGTGGTTCTCCAACGTTTTGATGTCAAGGACCATAAAATGTATGTATTTGGCCGCGGACCCCCATCTCAAAATATGTTGTTCCAGGGACCCCCCAGAAGCAAAAGATTTGAGTAACAAATGTTTAAAAAATATATATATTCAAAGATTTGCACACATTTTCTCGATTTTTCTAAAATAGCAGATCTACAAGCTCGTAGCGCGGCACTCGGTGCCTGTGTCATTTTTAGATTTGGGCTAAAAAGCATTATTTTACACTTTGGCTATTGTAAAAATAGCAGATATACAAGGGCTTGCATATCTGTGCTATGAGCTTGTATATCTGCTATTTTTACAATAGCCAAAGTGTAAAATAATGCTTTTTAGCCCAAATCTAAAAATGACACAGATGCGTTCCTGTCTTAACGGGTTAAAAGATTATTTTTCTAAGAACCGTCTCTAAGTGACTTGTTTCCTGCTGTGTTTTTCTGATGTTGTTTCTCCTGTAGCCTGTTGGCTCGGAAAGTGGTGAGAAATAATGAGAACGCATGCTTGTCAACACCGTAATGAAATGCACGTCTGTCTGAGCACAAAGCCACGTGCACCTCCACCGTGAGAAGGATATTAGGCTGTGTCTGAGTGTGTGTGTGTGTGTGTGTGTGTGTGTGTGTGTGTGTGTGTGTGTGTGTGTGTGTGTGTGTGTTTGCACTTGTGTGTCAGTATCTGTTTTCCGCTTAGGTTTTTGTGCGCAGAGTGTGCACGCTCTTGTGTGTGCATGTGATCGTGTGGTGTGTGTGTGTGTGTATGGGGGGGGGGGGGGGGGGGGGGTTGTGTGTGCATGTGCGTGCATGTGTGCATCTGTCTAGTGCCTACAGTAGTGTATGTGCCTGTGTTCGTATGTTCGGGTCCATGCATGCTTGCTTCATACGAGCGTGTGTATACGTGTATTTTTCAATATCTCACGTGTGTGTGTGTGTGTGTGTGTGTGTGTGTGCGTGCGTGCGCGTGTGCGTGTGCGTGTGTGTTACCTTTCTGTCTGACGGAGCACCAGATAGTGACGATGAGAACACAGATGACAGTGAACACGAGCAGGGCCAGGACGCCCCCTATCACTGCATACGGTACTGCGCTGTGGGTCTCCACCACTGCACCTGGGTCTGAGAGAGAGAGAGAGAGAGAGAGAGAGAGAGAGAGAGAGAGAGAGAGAGAGAGAGAGAGAGAGAGAGAGATGTGAGAAAGGGCAAATGTGAGAAATAAAGTGAGAAAGAGACAGCAATGGATATGGAGAGAACTCCTTAAAAAATCCACCCGACAGATGGACGGCGACAGAGGAAAAATGAGGCCAAAAGTCAGACTTGAACCGAGAGAGAGAGAGAGAGAGAGAGAGAGAGAGAGAGAGAGAGAGAGAGAGAGAGAGAGAGAGAGAGAGAGAAACGAATTGAGAGGAAAGGGGGGAATATATTGAAACACCTGCCTGACAGAGTGAGAGTGAGAGAGATTAGAAAGAGAGAGACAGAGAGAGAGAGCGAGAGAGAGCTATAGCGAGCGAGAGATTCCAAGAGCATATATAGGGGAGAGCAGGAAGGGTTGATAACATCTGCCCCTTCATGCATTATCACCCATCAACACCCATGCACTCCAGACAGGAACGATGGGCGAGAATAAGACAGAGAGAGAGAGAGAGAGCGAGAGAGAGAGATGGAGAGAGAGAGATAGAGTGAACAGAGGATATGAGCGTGTCAGCGCCGTTAAAAGGAAAAAGCGCTCTCAGACCAAAGCAACCTGTCAGGAATACAATGTGTTGGGGATGAGAAACAAACACCATGGAAAAACCCAATCTTCCATGGGGCCATAAAATCAAACCCACCCACCGAACTGCACATTGATAGTTAGGCAAGTTAGAACATTTAATACAATACAAGACATACAGTATGGATTCCTGTCTGAATTTGTAGTACAAGGATCATTCGATTAAGCTTTGTGTTGTATCAAAATCGTTCAAAGTCTGTTTAGTTGATGCCTATGAAAAAAAAAGAAGAAAAGTAATACGAAAAAAGAAACACAGACAAGGACATGTCAAGTTATCGACACGAGAGAGAAGCCCCCTGGACCTTGACAGAGCGGAATTAAAACATGAATCATTAATATTGCACTAACACGGCGAGACAGGAGGAGAAAGCGAGGAGGGGGTGATGGAGGAAGGGAGCGAGCGATGGAAGGAGGAGGACGGAGAGGAGAGGAGAAGGAATGGTGATTTATACTCGGTTGCATGCAGGCGTTGCTCTCCTAAAACAGCAGATCTATAAGCTCACAACGCGTCGCACCGCGACGCGTTGTGAGCTTGTAGATCTGCTGTTTTAGGAGAGCAACACAGCGCGCGACCAAGTATATATCGGTCATAAAAAGCGAGGAGGTTGGCGGAGGGTTAGTGACGGACATGGAAGAGAGACAAATACGTTGTCTTGTGTGTGTGTGTGTGTGTGCGTGGTCGGGTGATTTCCGGAGGACATGTAACGTGCATGAGGGCATATCTGTGCATGTGCGTGTGTGTGTGTGTGTGCGCGTGTGTGTGGGTTCGTATGAATGACAATGTGCATCTCGTCAAATGTGTCACAACCCAGGGGTGTGTGTGTGTGTGTGACAGCAACGTGTCATGACTGATTTATACTTCGTGTCATCGTGTCACACATCCAACATGTATATTTGTACCTATATATACACAGTAAATCTTTGAGTATGGTAAGTATATAAATCAGGCCTATGGGGGGTAGGGTGTCTCAGTCACAGACTTTGCCTGTCTTGTCTAGGTCTTGTACGTGTCTATGTTTTGTTCCCTGGTCTAGTATTCTTTGTTCCGTTTCTGTGTTTGCCCCAGCTGTATCTGATTTGTAATCACCCCTCATGTGTATATTTAATCGTGTTCCCCAGTCAGTCTTTGTGGAGTCATTGTTTGGTGTCATTGCATCAGTTAGTTTGTATTTGTTATGTATTTTATGTTCACCTACTGTTTATTAAAAACACCCAACCATGGGGTTTGATCACTACATGCCTAGACTGAGAGAACGAGAGCAATCCATGGTCTCGAAGGGCGGATCCAAACCCAGGCGCCCGGAGCAGGCGCGTCCTCTGATTGCTTCACCAATCTATGTCCCCGCCTCCCCCCCCCCCCCCCCCCCCCGGTCTGTGCACGGAGCAGGCTGACGTCACCAAATTTAGAGCGACGCCCCTCTGCACTCTGACCATCGTTCCTGCACCGTTCGCCCAGACGTTTTTCTTTTGAAACAAAAAAAAAGGCTGGGTTTCCGAGGCTACTACATGCCTGGCTGTCCTGCTTTTGGGTCCTCACCACACCAGTATGTGACAGAATGACTCGACCAGACTGGTGAGGCCACGGGATGTTTAAATGGCATCAATGAGGCTCATTGACTAGTTGACTGTCGGAGGTGCAATTTTGTTTGAAGAGCCAGCTGGTTTGACTGTCTGTTGGGAGGGAATGCTACTGGAGCACCGGCTGGTAGATTGTGATGTGCTGGTCGTGGAACATCTGGTATAGGCCTACCTCTCCTCAAAGTCCTGGTGGTGCAAAGCTCCAATTGCACTTCTCTGAAGTCCTGGTTGTGGGAGTGCCGTCTGTCCAGCTTCGCTTCGGCCCCAGTGTCTACATCCCTATTCCGTTGGCCGTGGAAGAATGCTCTGCATGGGGGGTTCCAGCCCCTTTCCCTGTCTCGGACCCTGTCTCAAATCCCCTTGCCGTTTGCAGTGGAAGAAAGCTCCCTTTCCCTGCCTGCCCACCTGTCTACAGTGATCTCTCATTTCCACATCCCCAGTGCTCTAGACAATTTCTACGTTCCTCTTGTGTCCCTCTTCCTCATCATGGACATTGTGGGACGTCATGAGCCGTCCCTAGAGGGGGGGGTACTGTCACAGTCACAGACTTTGCCTGTCTTGTCTAGGTCTTGTATGTCTATGTTTTGTTCCCTGGTCTAGTATTCTTGGTTCTATGTTTCTGTTTGCCCCAGCTGTATCTGATTTGTAATCACCCCTCATGTGTATATTAATGTTGTTCCCCATGGCAGTCTTTGTCTAGTCATTGTTTGGTGTCACTGTATTAGTTTGTATTTGTGATTTATTTTAT
>NC_139940.1:17764864-17837364 GCF_963454915.1 Gymnoscopelus microlampas
GCAGTTCAGTAGCATGGAATCCAGTGTGATTGCTACCGCTATGTTCATTTTGTGCATTTTTTCACTCCGCTTATGATAAGCGGAGTGGAAAAAAATATCCAAAAGACGAACGTAGCAATCAGTCTGGATTCCAGGCAAGCGGTTCAGTAGTTCCACTATATGTGTGTGTGTCTGCGTGCGTGTGTGAGTCTGTGCGTGCGTCAGTGCGCGCGAGCGTGCGTGCGTCAGTGCGCGCGGGCGTGCGTGCGGGCGTGCATGCAGGCGTGCGTGCACGTGTATATCATTCAAAATTCTTCTTCAGGATCAATCAAGTATCCATCTATAGCATCTAGAACACAGTCATTGTGATAAAGAAAGAAATGTGATCAATATTTTAAGTAGAAGGTCATAGTGAAGCATGCAGCCTATTTAATAGACAAATTTAATAATGAATTCCTCACTTTGAGAGGGGAAAACAATGTGTCCCATGTTGGATTGCACAGTAAAAGCCACTGGCATTACGAGAGTGGGGCAGACATTTCATCAAAGCTGATTTGCTGGAATTGCTTTAATGCTGAGCTGAGCAGCGAGTTTTGCTCAGGGTGGTTAGTTTCTACTTTGTTTTCGTGGATCTTGTTCTCAGTTTTAAACAAAAAGAAAGAAAGAAAGAAAGAAAAGTAGCCTAAGTCACATGCATTTTGTCTCTTTTGTGACAATGACAATTGAGGAACAAAAAAAAGGAGGGCGCAATTAAAAAGCAGCGTATAGGGCAAAAGAGACAAAAGGAAAAGATGAGAAATCATCTTTTCCTTTTGTCATAGGCAGAAATCATAGGCAACAAAAGGCCAATGGAGGAAGACAAAAGGTGGAGAAAGGCGGGCGGGGGAGAATGGTGAGGGATGGCAGACGCAGAGAGATGAGCGGGAGATGGTATGTGTGCAGAGCACATAAAAGCTTGACATATCTAACCTTCTAGAGAGAGGGAGGAGGAGGAGGAGGAGGGGGATTGGGGAATCGAGAGGGAGAGAGAGAGAAAAGGAGGCAGAGAATGATGGAGACAGTGGGCGAGGATGTCAACTTTCATCCTGCCACCATTGCCACCTGCCATGCCAGCTTTCCCCTTCTCTCATTATCTGTCTGTCTCTCTCTGCGGAAACTGGATGGCTGCCATTTTGTGAGCAACTTCTGTTCCATGCATGAGCGTGTGCATGTACATGTTCTATGTACGCATGTTCTATGGTCTATGTATGTATAGGTATGTGCGTGCATGCGTGCGTGCGTGCATGTGCATGTACAGAATGCACGTGTGCATATGTTTAGAGGAGTGTGTGGGGGTGCTAACCTAAGGCATCCCAAAACAATATTATATAACACACTCCTCCTTCCCTACTTTCCTCGTCATGTTTCTCTCTCTCTCTCTCTCTCTCTCTCTCTCTCTCTCTCTCTCTCTCTCTCTCTCTCTCTCTCTCTCTCTCTCTCTCTCTCTCTCTCTCTCTCTCTCTCTCTCTCTCTCTCTCTCTCTCTCTCTCTCTCTCTCCTCACATGCGCTCTCGTTCTGATCTCCTAAAAAAGGTGTGTTTGGGTGCAGTGGTAGGACCAACCAGCAGGGGGCAGGAGAGATCAAAAGGGGCCCCTCGGGTTGAATGACAGCGCAGTGCGGGCGTAATTAGGCTGCGGCTCAAACGTGCAGCATGTGAAAACGGTGTAATCCTCTGATGATGAGCTGACTGCCACCGCAGCCGCGCTAAGAAAGACCTCACGCCTCGCAATGTTCCTCTTCTTTTTTTCCCCGTCTTAAAGTCAAAAGTTTTCCCGCAAGTTACGTAAAAACCTCAAGGCCCCAAAGCCCTTTGAACTCATTGTGTCTTTTCAAATATGTATGAGCCATCCTCTATTTCCTGACAAGGCTATTTGGAGATACAAGAGTTTCTCATCCTGAGAGCCGCGAGGTCCGCCCTCCAACATCATCCTCTTCTTGTGTAACCTGTGAAATGGGTGCAGCCGCGTATCTGCGTCGACGTCTGCACAAAGTTCTCCTGCAAATACACAATAGGCTCTATGCACAGCAGCCATATTGGAAAACACTTTACTTTACCTTACCTTCCTTTACCTTACTTCCTTCACAGGTGTTACTAATGATACTAAAGAAGGCTCCGTTCCATTCTGGTCAAACAGAGTCAGGGTGCTGATATTGTGCATGTTGGCTCACCGGGAAACACTCTGCTACACCAGTGGGTCTCAAAGTGTGGTCCTGGGACCCTCATGGTTTCTTGAGAGGGTTCCAAATGGCCCCTTACGGGGGTGTAACTCTGACAGTGTACAAATGGAACCAAATGGACCCGTAAGGGTCCATTTGGTTCCATTTGTTCCATTTGGTTCCATTTGTACAGTTATGGTGGTCCTTGAAATTAAAACGTTTTAGAACCACTGTGCTACACTAGATGGAACAGAGCCATCAGCATCATTGGTAAGACCTGAGAAGGAAGTAAGGAAGAGGCCCAATTTCTGTCCAATATGTCTGCTGTGCATAGGACCTATTGCTCGTGAATCTGGCGTCCCTATTTTTGGGGATGTAGTGGGCGTCGTACAACAAAGTACTGTATAGGACTATATAGTGTTGAGAAAAGATTCCCCTCACTCCAGTGATTCTCAACATGTGGGCCGGGGGCCCACTGGTGGGCCATGAGGACATTGTCAATGGGCCGCCAAATAATTGGGAAAACAATAAGATGATAATATAACATTAATATTAAAAAAGTCATGGTATTCTGTCTTTAAAACCTTGATAAATAAGTTTTCATTGTGATAACAATACATAGGAACTTTAAGTAAACTATGCTAGTTCCATTGATCCAATCCGGAACACAATTGACTGATTGATTGATCATGAAAATAAACATGCTCTGAAATGTGTGCGGTCCACCCATCTGACCACTTGCTACACACACACACGCACGCGCACGCACACGCACACACGCACACACGCACACACACACACACACACACACACACACACACGCACACGCACACGCACACGCACACGCACGCACCGTTGGATATATATTTTCCTGACACCACTACCTACATTGTGAACACTACATTAGCTGCATTGTCATTTTTTTTTGGTCAAGGCTCATTTGATAAGAGGCGGAAGGAAGGCGCCCAGACATGTCAGGTTCCTGCACAGAGCTCTAACAGAATCAGCACCGAGTGATTCCACACAGAAGAAGAAAATGTAATAATGAAGCCTCAGCTGAATCACTCTAATGCCCCGCATTATATCTGGCACCGCGTCCCATAGCAACATATGTTCATATGAATACCCTGTAGGTCTGCGATATAGTCCAGGCGCATCGTGAAATTGTAAAAATTGTCTCTCGCCCGCCCACACTACTTGTACAATTACTGTACCGAGTTGTTGTGCTTAACCCATTAAGACCGGGAACGCTGTGCCATTTTAAGATTTCTTTAGGCTATTTAAAAATAGCTCCTGTAGATCTGCTATTCTTTTTTTAAATCCTGAAAATGAGTGCAAATCTTTGAATAGCGAACACTTTTAACTGTTACAACTTCTGGGGGTCCCTGGCACAAAATATTTTGAGATGGGGGTCCACGGCCAAATACATTTTCAAAAAAACTGTTGGGATTTAGAAGACATTTGCAGTATCCCCCAGAAGCAAAGATTTTAGTTACAAATGTTCGCTTTAAAAAACATTATATTCAAAGACATTTTAACGATTTTTTTCAAAAATAGCAGATATACAAGCTCATGGCGCGGCACTCGGTGCCGCGCCATGAGCTTGTATATCTGCTATTTTTGAATAGCCCAAAACATCTTAAAATGACACACAGATGCGTTCCCGGTCTTAATGGGTTAACTGGGGAGGCTCTGTTCTCCACAAAGTTCAGACCCTGATGATGAAACACGGAGAGAGAGAGAGGGAGAGGATTGAGTCATCAGTGTACATAACAAATCGCTCCTATCCGCGACAAGTCGACAATTAGTCAGAATAATGATGCCCGTAGACTAGGGTACCGCGTTGTGGGACGATCGATAGTTGTGCAGAGTCGATAACAACGGGGAGGGGGGGGGGGGGGGGGGGGGTCTCTCGGCAGAGGTTCCAACGGAATCCAGAAGAACAAAAATAAATAGAGCGGTGCTGAGAGACAGATGAGACAAGCCACGGGATTTATCAGAGCTCGGTCACTTTCCAACACTAGAAGTGGAGATAGAAACTGGGGGAGGAATAAATGAATCCAATTAAATCCAACATAAGAGAGGAGATAAATACCTAATCATCGCCCCAGATGCTAGGGACCAGAAATGGAGCAGGGAAAAAAATGGATCGCTTCAACGTTTTCTTTTTTTGTACAAAGAAAAAAAGCTGGAGACGGGATGAGAAAAACGACACAACACTTTTTACCAACAACGTTAAGATATTTCGGACACGATAACGTTGGTTCTCAAAGTTGGGTTAACCCATTAAGACCGGGAACGCATCTGTGTGTCATTTTTAGATTTCTTTGGCTGTTCAAAAATAGCAGATCTACAAGCTCATAGCGCGGCACCGAGTGCCGCGCTATGAGCTTGTACATCTGCTATTTTTTGAAAAATCGTGAAAATTCGTGGCAAAATCTTGGATTATATATTTTTTAAAGGGAACATTTGTAAAATATTTAGTTCCAGGAACCCCCAGAAGCAAAGATTTGAGTTACAAATGTCCGCCAAAAAAGAAAAGAAAAAATTCAAATATTTGCACAACTTTTCATGATTTTCCAAAAATAGCAGATCTACAAGCTCATAGCGCGGCACTCTGTGCCACGCTATGATCTGCTATTTTTGAATAGCCCAACAAAATCAAAAAATGACACAGAGATGCGTTCCCGGTCTTAAAGTGTTAATAATTAGGAACCAAATGGACCCTCACAGATCTGTAACTCAGAGAGTGTGCAAATGGAACCAAATGAACCCTTACGGGTCCATTTGGTTCAAGAGTTATGGGGATCGCGGTGGCCTAATAATGCATACAGTTTATACCAAACTTGGGGTCCATGAAATTAAAAAACTTTCGACAACCACTGCACTATATACAGTAGTAAGTTGGCGACACAGCTGTCGTCATGGCGACTCACCGTAGACCAATAGGGTGTAGTGGTCGGCGGCACGGCCGTAGTTGTTTTGTGCCTGACACAGGTACGTCCCGTTGTGTGACTGGCTGAGACGGGAGATCTGGAGGGTGGGGCCGGATATCTCTGCCCGCTCAGGTAAAGTCTCATTGATCCTGGACCACTGGATAGTCCTAGGCCTGGAGGGGGAGAGAGAGAGAGAGAGAGAGAGAGCAAGAGCGAGAGCGAGAGAGAGAGAGAGAGAGAGAGAGAGAGAGAGAGAGAGAGAGAGAGGGAGCATTAGAGAGAAGCACACACGGGTAGAGAGTTGCTTGACTTTCGATATCCTTTAAATTCTTTAAGAGATAGCAAAGGGGCGGTATATATTTTACTGCAAATCCACAGAAATCCTCCTAGGGAGAATTCTAAGCCACCAGCCTTACACAAATACACACACACAAGCACACATCACACCACACACACTCACAACACCGACAGCAAACAAACACAAAAGACAGATTATGTGCCCTCCGCCCACACAGGCACACCTGTTACAGGACAGAGAGAGGCTAGAGAAAGAATGATACTGCTGCTACTGTGTTACTATTACGACACCATTATTACACAGTTACTACTGACACTACAACTGCAACCGCTACTTTATTGCTACAAAACATGCTACTACTATAGTCTTAGATCAAGACTATCGTAAATGTATCGATTATATCGAAAATATCGATTTTGAATTTTTTATCTACGAGAGTCTTGGAGACCATCCCCCCAGTGCGCCCTGGACTTTCAGAAGCCGATTCTAGAAATGTCTTCTAAATCCCAACAGTATTATGAAAAACTTTCTGTAGCAGTGGTGCTCAAACTTTTTCATGTCAAGGGGCCCCAAAATGATATGTATTTGGCCCCCATCTCAAAAGATTTTGTTCCAGGGACCCCCAGGAGCGAAGATTTGAGTTAAAAATGTTCGCTTGAAAAGAATATATCTATTCAAAGATTTTCACACATTTTCACGATTTTTCAAAAATAGCAGATCTTGACATGCATTAGGCTACAGACCCCCATTTAATTGTATTTCTATCGCTGGGACCCCAATTCATATTGTAAAATCAATGTTAATTTGGTTCCATTTGTACACTCTCAGAGCTACAGACCCATAAGGGTCCATTTGGTTCCTATCCATCATTTAGCTGGGGACCCCCTGGAACCCCCTCAAGTATCCCTGGGGGTCCCCGGACCCCACTTGGAGAATCAATGGCCTAATACATATCAAACTGGGTCCTTGAAATTCAGACCTGTAAGGGTCCTTTTGGAGCCGCTGGTGGTCGCCAGGCCCGATGTTGAGAGCCAGTGCTTTCTAGTTTGAGGATGGTAAACTGGTGCACTCAGCTGATAAGTGCTTCAGCGCACTATTTCCTGTGAGCTCCATGCAGGGCACTAATGAAATCTCCCATCAGCAATGAGAGTTGAGTATTGTGAACAGACGTATGACTAATGACAGCTCTATATACAGCCAGCAGAGGAATATTATACGACCCTCTTCCCGCTTATTTGGAGAACCATGTCGATTGCACAACTGATGAAATCAAATGCAATAAAAGCCAGTGTTTTGTGTTGCTGTTGTTGTGGGTCCTCCCTTTTCCTGAAATGAGCTCCATTGCTGAAGTGTAACTATAAGTGCAGTTATTTAAGTACTGTACTTAAAGCAGCACTATGTCATTTTCCCCTTCTATCCACGATTTGAACCTGGTTTCCTGCTCAAGTGCTGCAGTTTTTAACATTGAGCTAATAGAGCCTGCCTGCTTGCTCTGGGGATACATTTGAATCTTGATCATCAGGTCAAAATTCCTGTCAGATATTGTGTCTAGGTGAGACATAACCTTTGACACAATCTAAATGTCTCAATAGAAGAGCAGGGAGACAAAATACAACCACTCCAATTGTATAAGTTATATTGTATTAACATAGCCTACCATACAGATTGGACAAATTACATTTTATTCATAAAAGAAAAGCTACATAGTGACGCTTTAAGTACAATTTAGAGGTACTTTACTTGCGTATTTCCTTTTCATGCTTTTTTCAAAAGAAAGAAAACCCACCTCTTCAGGAAACACTATCCTTCCTCTTCGCCTTGCCTACTTGTTAACTAGTTGTACAAACTCTTGTTTTATTGTTTTATTGGATCTTGTTTATTCGATACACTTATTTGTTTTAGCTCTTGATCATTAGATTTTCCTATTTTGTCTCATCTGTTTATGAAAGTAGGTAGCTGATATTATTGCACTTTTACCTTAGCGCTAGGTATACTCTTAGTTGCTTGTTTTAGAAGAGAATGCACTTAATGCTTCTGGTGATTAGTAGCTTCGTTCCCTACCTATGTTGAATGCACTTATTATTGTATGCCGCTTTGGATAAAAGCGTCTGCTAAATGACCGTAATGTAATGTAATGTATTTCCTTTTCATGCTGCTTTAAACTTCAACTCATTTCAGAAGGCTATACATCTGGCTTTATACAAAAACTCTGATAAAAAATATGTACATGACGTATTTTGCTCTCCCCCAAAGTAGCTTTACATTACCTTTTTTCTTTGCTCTATCTTTGTCCTCATTTAGTATTCCCCTATGAATTATGCATACGTTTGATCCGCCAGAACAACGGGTAATGCATAAGTACTGCACACCAAAAGCACTGACGACGAGAACAAGGCAGTCACTTTCTTTGTTGATGACGACCTTGTTGACGTGACGCACACAGTGGTGCGCTTGTTACACGGGGGATAGTGCTCACGGGGGATACCCCCTGTGAGCACTTGTTTTTCACTCAATGTCCCTGCATATGCATATCAGCACTTCCTAATTGCATAATGCTGCGTTTAGAGAGGCTCTGATTGGCGTCTGCTGTGTGATGTTACGCCGCATCATACCATAGAGATCGGTTATTTCCGCTATTTATGTGCAACGCTGTTGTGTAAAAGCAGTGGTGGGAAAAGTACTTAAAGCACCAAAAGAATGTCCCATTTCAAGTTTTCAAATGTATGACAATCGTTTGAAAATAGCAGATCTACAAGCTGATAGATCGGCTTATAGATCGGCTATTTTCAAATGGCCGACATGTACTGTATATAGGGCTGAAGTGGTTAATGTATGTTTTGTAATCATAATCAAAATCTACAAAGTAACTAGTAACTTTAAAGTTTTCAAATAATTGTAGTGGAGTAAAAGTACAACATTTGCCTCTGAGATGTAGTGGAGTAGAAGTGAAAGTACCGAAAAATTGGAAACACTCCATTAAAGTAAAAAATACCTAAAAATTGTTAAAGTACAGTACTTGAGTAAATGCACTTAGTTACTTTACACCACTGTATAAAAGTATAAAATATAGGGCTAAGTGGGTAACCATAGACCAATTATTTGTTTACTAACATTGAGACTGGATGCACAGGTGATTGTTTCACGCAATCAATTCTCAACATGTTGTTTTGGGGTGCGCTGGTTTCAGCACACCCCAACCCCCTCTTGTGTGTTGGCGAGTGAGGCGCGTCCTAGCGAGACCTGATAGAATGGGTTTCATTGCACGCATACTGGTTGCACGCATACTGGTTCTTATCAGTGTGACGTCGTCTGTTAAGGGGTCTATACTAATTGTTTTAGTCGACTGTAAAAAAAAAAAAAAAAACTATTTGAATGTTTTCACATAGATTCATTGATATATCAGATAAAACAAATGATCAAAATACTGCACTTCTTCATTATTCGATCGATCGAAAAAGCAGTCGGTATAGAATCTCTGCATGGGAATATAACCCATAGTTGCAGCCCTGGACAAAAGAGTGAGAAGGAGAAGAAAATAGGGATGGATAGACTGAGAGAGAGAGCGAGAGAGAGATGAACGGATGGACGGATGAGAAGATGGACAGTGACAGGAAGGAGGGCGGGCGGTACAGGGTCTGGCAGAGCAGAGAGACAGCGAGAGAGAGAGGAACAGGGGGAGATAGACGGCGTCACACAGGGCAGCGTGGCAGAGGGCACGGCCATGAGAGACTGATTTACTGATACAACACCTGAGAGGGGTGGGAGGTGAGTGAGGGGAGGGGGGAGGGGGGGGGGGGGGTGACAGGAGGGATGACAAAATGATATGTCCATGAGAGAGAGAGAGAGAGAGAGAGAGAGAGAGAGAGAGAGGCTGCAGAGGGAACGGCAGGCACTTGGATCATACGCACTCCCTAGTGATGAAGGGTGTGTGTGTGTGTGTGTGTGTGTGTGTGTGTGTGTGTGTGTGTGTGTGTGTGTGTGTGTGTCTGGCGTAGTGTCATGTCTAATGTCACCCTGTCTAGATCCCGCAGGAAGCCTAATTAAACCTTCCTCTCATTTAGTGTCTTACACCCACACACACACACACACACACACACACACACACACACACACACACACACACACACACACACACACACACACACACACACACACACACACACACACACACACACACACACACACACACACACACACACACACACATCCACACCCTTGCACACGCACATGCGCACACGCACACGCACATGCACACGCACAAAGCGACAAGCAGCCTCTCTTTGTTTGTTTAACTGTCTTTCTATTAACAAGCAGAATGAAAACAACCTCTAACCTAAAAGCAAACAACATTTAATTGGTGAGTAATGCTCAACAGGACCAGGCGACGAGAGGAGAGGGAATGGAGTCTGTGTGTGTGTGTGTGTGTGTGTGTGTGTGTGTGTGTGTGTGTGTGTGTGTGTGTGTGTGTGTGTGTGTGTGTGTGTGTGTGTGTGTGTGTGTGTGTGTGTGTGTGTCCAGTGAGAGATGATGGTCAGCATACAGAGAGACCCAGCAGTCCCATCTCTCATGTCTCATTGTCACACAAATGCACACGCGCACACACACACACACACACACACACACACACACACACACACACAGTCCCTGACCAGCCATTACAAAGCTTTGGTGAGGCTCCAGCCAATGGGCTCCTCAGCCAGTGTTCAGCATGGGATTTAGCTCAAGCCGTTAAACACACACACACACACACACACACACGCACGCACGCACGCACGCACGCACGCACGCACGCACGCACGCACGCACGCACGCACGCACGCACGCACGCGCGCGCGCACGCGCGCGCGCGCGCGCGCGCGTGCACGTTTTGTGTGGGGGGCTTTAGAGGACCTGACACCCACAGACAGACGGCCCGTCCAGGGGAGGTTTAAGAGCTTAGGGCCCAATACCCTTCTGGAGGGTCCACAGAGAGGAGAACACACACAGATAAAAGCTTTGTCTCAAAGTTGGCTAAAAGCAGATGAATGCTATATTGCCCTACAAAGCCTAAGTGCAGTAACCGAACAAAGTTTAAAACTGAGGAAAAATGGCTTTTTATCCACTTAAGCCCTCTATACTTAGTAAAACGGACCTGAGTTGGTTCTGTACTTGGTCTGCCTTGTTTCCGATCGATTTCGGCAGAAATAGTCGATCTGGCAAACGTGACGCGTCTGCTATTGCTGGCAAATCCTCCGGAATACGGGGCGCTTATAGGCTTCAAGTGGTTGACTGGCCAGCAGCCAAATGGGTTATAGGTACACAACATTGCACTAATTGAACATGCGTTCATGAGGTAATTCTCATGCCCCAAAGCCGTGATGACTGGTTTGAACCGTGACCCCAAAAATGTAGTTACTGCTCTCTGCCTTTGCATTGCCTTAAATGGCTCCAATACCAACGTGAAAGCAATGTGCAGTAACGTTATACTGATATCTAATAGTATTCATCAACTCTACTTAAAGGACCACTTCATCTTCAACCAATCCTCATATAATTGGTCTTCACTAAAGCTCATAGTACCATTTTTGTCTATTCATTCTGTGTCTCAGAGGAGGACTATGGACATCATCGATATGGGCAGGTTTGGTCATTTCAAACAAGAGTTCAAAATTCTTATTTAATTTGTTGTAAATGCTAACTTTCCAGGAATAGAAAGCCTGCCGTTTCTATTAGCTTCGATTCCTCATTGATGATGTCACTGGTAGGCATAGACAAAAACTTTACAATATTATAATGAACATTTATGAGGACCAATTATATGAAGATAGGTTGAAAATGGGTCAAGTCGTCCTTTAAGTATTTGTGCATATACTTACTTAAGTCTGGAGACATTGAGAAATGTACAGTGGACTTGCTATTTAAATGATGTCATTTTTGTCCTAAAACAATTATATTTAATGTTTTCACTTTCATAATTTTCCTATCAATTAGACTTTGCATCATCAACATCATTATCCTTTTCTAATTTATTATCATCTGGTAGAATACAAAAAAAAATCCAACTAAAAACCAAGGCAAACGGCATTACGTAAGTGAAGTTACTGCAGTATTACAGCCTTGGTTTTGAGTTGGCTTTTGTAGTTACTGGAGTTTTTGTAATGTTTCTCTCTCTCTCTCAAAATTTAACTCTGAGACTTTGTCACAAGATAAAACAGACATCAAGGAATATATTTTTCAGGAAGGTTGGATACTGGCTTCCAGCAATGGGACAAGACGCAACCAAAACGAGAGATTTATTTTTAAATACTAGTGTAATGTCTTTTGAACAGTTGATACAAACCCACAAACTTCCGAAGAAGTTATTGAAAATAAGTTGCTTCAACAACCAACCAGAAAAAGTATCTCTTGGATTGTTCTATGATGTACTGTGGTACAATATGTCTCCTACCCACATACGTATGAGGGTGAGAGGGTAAATACATGGACCACAGGTCCATTTGGTTCCATTTGTACCCTCTCGGAGTTAAATTAACACTAGTAAATTGGCGCTGGAGGAGTCACTCACTGTGTCAATTTTACCTGTTAGCCTGTGTTCCAGCAAACACAATAAGCCCCGGCATTTGAGTCAACAAACCGTTCAATTTACGGATCGCAATCGCGACCGAGCGGGCAGGTCATGCTCACAGAGTCACAGACATCCCGACCAGCAACAGCTGCCACCCGGGATGGAGAAAAAAACACACGGTCGGTGCCGGTGGCCAAAGATAAAATTGGGAGCTGGATTAAGAAACTCTGGTGGTTCTGGCAACATATTTTGGCTAATTATGCTTCAGTTTACAAATGTGTGTACAGAAACAATTCCGCTGATTTTATTGATATTGGAGCGCTCTAGTGCCCCGAGCTAGAATCGAACCCAGCAGACTCAGCGGTGTCAAGAAAACTCACGCGGGGTCGAGTCGCGGCCGAGTCTTTTGCAGCAGCGCTACAATATTATTAATTATTTCATTTCATTGATAAGATATGCCAACAAATCAGCAGGAATCACTGCTGTAATTTAATTTCTAATAAATATTCATATATAAGGCCAGCAATGTTTGCTTTTATTTTAACA
Source organism: Gymnoscopelus microlampas (assembly GCF_963454915.1). Lineage (NCBI taxonomy): Eukaryota > Metazoa > Chordata > Actinopteri > Myctophiformes > Myctophidae > Gymnoscopelus > Gymnoscopelus microlampas. The sequence goes on from NC_139940.1 coordinate 17,777,365, forward strand.
AGTTCTTTATTTCAACTTTGAAATTGCACTATTAATAAATAAATGTGAATGTATGTTTATGTAGGTGTACAATACATATATGTATACTTTCTTGTGGCTCTGGATATTTGGACTCTTGTAAGTGAGGCTATTTAGAATTGGCATTGATCGTTTTTACTCGAAAGACTATTGAAGTGAGAGAAGTTATTATTATGATTGTCTTATTTTTTCAGTAGGAGTGCCAGTGTTTCACACACAGTGCTGTTGAGGCGTCAACAATGCTGAAGTGGTTTACTTTGTCAGGAGTGTTGTGACGTATGGCTTTGTATGTGTCGGCCTTTGTCTGTTTCCTTTGTATATTTTCTTTTGTGGAAAATGAGAAATCAATCAATAAACTATTTTTTTTTCAAAAGAAAGGGAGTTTAGTTTTGACCGAAAATTTAGTTACTAAACTTTATAGGGCAGTATAAACTGCATGCACACGCACACGCACACACGCACGCACACACACAAATGCGCACGCACACACACAAACACACACACACTTACAGAGGGTTCCCGGTGACCGAGCAGGTGAGGACAAGCGAGTCTCCCTCCCGCAGAATCCCAGACGGAGGGATGATCCTCACTGTGGGGGCGACTGTGGAGAGAATGAAAGAGTTAGTGATGATACAGACAGAGGAGAAAGAGTTAGTGATATAGACAGAGGAGAACCAGTCAGTCAGAATAACAATTTCAGCTTTGTTGTCACATCACAACTTTACAGGTGTAAAGAACCAAGTGAGTGAAATTCTTTTGTTTTTTTTGTGCACGCTCCATCATTTGTAGTTTCTGTGAGAAGAGTAAAGATGGAGGTAGAACACATGATAGAAACCCAATTGACCCTTACAGGTCTGCCACTCTCAGAGTTGTGGGGGCCCTTGAAATTGAAACGTTTGAGAATCACTGATGTAGAAGAAAGAGTACAAACATGAACATGAAATAGAATCAGAGCGAGATAGAGAGAGAAAGAGAGAGAGAGATATACAACAACAACAACAAATAAACAGGTTGGATTGAGAAAGCTGTATGAAAGGGCTTCAAACAACAGTTTCCAAGGCAACCAGCCGAATACATTAGCCAACAGTTGGGACACCTGTTATCATGGTAGGACCCACACTGCAGCATCTGCTTTGGACACTGTTCTGGTCTGGTCTGTTGTGTTGTGCTGCCATCACCACAGCAGCACAGGCTAGGCACCAGCAGCGGTGTCGTGGTGATTATTTTACTGGCAGGACGGTATTTTAATCACGTCACGCGCACGTGCGTGCGCACGGCACGCGCACACCGCGCGCATTTTATTTTCACCTTAAATTATAGGAAATGTTTTTAGCTCAGTTTTTTGTAGTCTTTTTAAACTAATGCAAATTCAAGGAATGCCATGAATTATAGAGCTGAAACTAAAAGTTTGCTTTGAACGAGTATCTTTCTCTTCTTTGACGGTGGCTGAGACATTAAAAAGTACTGGCCACATGCCGTCCTACTCCGGGTGGCCTCCACGCACGACACCACTGGGCAAAGTGGTCAAAGTATTGGTTTTAAGTGTTCAACAGTACATGCTTTTTAAAATGTACAAATTACAAAGTACATTTTCTTCTTCATATCAATGCATTGCTGTATGAATGAATGAATGAATGAATGAATGAATGCATTTTTTCGTGTCTTGTCATAAGACCCGCATCCCTTACGGGATTATAAGACACCAAAAACATGAATAAACAATATCACATTCACTTCCAGGAAAGCTTCACAAGTAAAAAGAAAACATTTGGTTAACAACCATAAAAACTAAACTAATCTAGGATTTTACATCTATTAAAACATTTTTGATGTTGATGATATCACGGCCAGCTGTATTGAAATTTAGACATTACAAAATTACACACATTGTGAGCTTGTAGATCTGCTTTTTTCACTATATTTGAAATGGGGCTTAAGTGTACTGTATTTGGAATACACGTAAGCCCTTACACCAGTGTGACTGAAAGCTGTAAGTATCCTAAAATACAAATTCTCAAGTAAAGTACACAAGCTCCAAAACATTTTACTTACGTACAGTACTCGAGTAAATGTACTTTGTTACTACGTACCACTGCCCTGACCCCTCACAGCACAGCCATTACCCGCAGGTCGCAGCACTCAACCACCTCCTACGGTATCAGCATGCACTCACGTCTGACGTGGCTGTCCCTCATCAATCACATCCAGGTGTCAACAAAGAAAAATTCATGTTACTCGACTGGCCATATTAATATACCGGCCCGGGAAAGTAAATTGTACTCAACTAGCCACATTAATATAATGGCAGGGAAGTGAATTATACTTTACTATATCCACATCAATATACCGGCAGGAGAAGATATAATCCATCAATAGTATTACAGTATGCTGAATATTAACAGATATTCTCATATTATTGTTGCTTTTATACTGTACAGCTATGGATATAAATGTACTGAAAGGAAATGTATGGTATTTAAAGGTAGGGTAAGTGATATATTTTGTTTCTTTTTGTTAAAAAGGTTAAAGTACTATATTCTGATAGTAATCATTGCTACAGAGCGTTTGTTCGGTCACAGGGATCTCTCCAGCTCTTCGTAAACAGAATATAGTACGTTTTCAGGTAGATGACAAAGTTTAAGCCAATAAGGAAAGAGCACTGAAAATGCATTTTCTGTTTAATAAAGAGCTGGAGAGACATGGGAGACTCCTTTTACTGAACAAACACTCTATAGCAATGAGTACTATCAGAATATAGAGCTATTTAACACTTATTTTAACTAAAGCATATCACTTACCCTGCCTTTAACTATGAACATAATATGCTGCCAGAAAAACATATATTATACTCAGCTATCCACATGAATATTCTGAAAGAATAATGAAGGATGCTTTACATACTTGAACATTATATACTGGCAACATAAATTGTGCTATTAGTACAGCTATCAACATATATATAGGCAACTGTAGGAAAAAAATACTGGTTCTCGACTATCCACATTAACATATTGACAGAAAAAATATGTCATTGCCTATTTAATTCTCCACATTAGGATACGTGGGTGATATGAATTGCATTGGACAAACATGCTGATGTAAATGTGGAATGCTAATGCAACTAACATTGATATACATTATTACGACTTGCCATAATTTGAATGCGTTGAACAATCAGGAGATGCTGACACTTGCAGAAGTCAATCGCATTCAGCAAATATTGTTATCATTTATGAAATGCATACATATTGAACATTAATTTGAATGACTATCCCATATTAATACACTATAATTGGGGGGCTAGACTCAATTCAGCCTTTCAGAAAATATAATACTTAGAGTGGAGTGGAGTGCTCATTAAATTGAACAATGAATTCATATTAATGCTAATTAATAATTAGCATATTACATTTTGGTAAAACAAATGATATTCTTGTTGAGCAAGTCTCATGATAAACCAGAGTTAACAGATTAGTGAAATAATAATCACCTCAACGAATGTCTCTAGTTTCATTTGTCATTTCTAATATTTTATTCATATTTAAAAGTTTTTGAAAGTTCACATGATCTGTCCTCATATAGCTCAAACAAGACTGTTGTCTTGTTTAAAAATGCATGGTGCTTACTTAGTAGTAGTAGCTACTTCCAGTGCCCTTGTTAGGACCACACAGATCTTCAAACACAGCCTTGATCTCAACTACACACCCGTACAATTTGACGACTGCTTTACATTTTGTTGACAAAATCTGTCCGCAGACAGGCAGACAGGCAGACAGACAGGCAGACAGACAGGCAGACAGGCAGACAGGCAGACAGCATAAACACCTGGAAAAGTAATGAAAACTGCTTCCTGCTACAAAATGTGACCATATTTTGCCACGATCACACTTGCGCATTGTTACTTATTTATTTATTTCTTGTTTCAAATTTAAAAAAAATGTAAACAATCTTTTTATCCCACGATTTTGTAACCCTTGTTTTCCACCCGGTGCCAACTAAGTGATCCTGGGCGCTACACTCCACTCACCATCCTAGGGAGGCCAGAGCCGAGCTCATGCCTCCTTCAATGCATGAGAGCCAACTAACCTTCTTGTCACCTGACAGGAGGGAGTTTCCCCGGTTGGACGTAGCGCGTGGAAGGAACACGTTATTCCAACCAGTTCCCTTCATCTCCATCAGGCGCCCCGGCTGTCATGGGGGAGGCGGTATAGCGACCACGATTACTACATATTTTTTGTGAGGGTATTAACTACCCTGAGAGACACGGGGAGAACATGCAAACTCCACACAGAGTAGGCCCTTTCGCCAACCCCCCACCCAGGGTTTGGGTGCTGATGACGCGGAGGAGAAGACACGCCCCCAGCGCCCACAGCGTCCCCGGCGGGAATCGAACGCAGGACCTTCTAGCTGTGAGGCGACAGCGCTACAAATAAATGATTTAACGAATAACAAAAACATGGGCCCAAACCATGATCACACGCGCGCATGCACAGGCACACGCACGCACATTTTCGGCATAGGCATTTGTTTTAGAGGTGAAAAAGGAGTGAACAAGTACAGTAGAGTATATAGACCCCTGGGGGAGTTTATACTGTGCTTGTATATAGTTTAAGTAGTAGTGGCATATATTATGTCTCTCTTCCCCTTTGTTTTGGAAGGGAACGAGGGCATTTGTATTGAACCGCGAGGGGAAATGACTTGCATTTGAGCGGGCGGTGGTGCTGCTGTAGGTGAGCACACAGGGGAGCAGTTAGACACAAAGCCTCCTAGTGGAACCAATAAGGATCAAACCCGGGGACCGTTCAATCCCCAGACTGTCACTCCACCTCCTGAGCCACTGCCACCTCCTTCCACGTAGCCTGGACAGGGTCGGACAGACAATTACATGGTGGTATAAAATACAATTAAGCCAGTGTTCTTGTGGTAGGCTGTCTCTTCTCATTAGACACACCTTTGTAGTCCATTAGTACCCAGCTGTACCACTGCCATCGCTGTGTGTCCAACTATGGCAGCGGTGGCTCAGTGGGTAAAGCGATCGCTTAGGACCAGGAAGACTCTCGCTCTCGACTCCTCCTGGCTTCGTGTCGAGGGGACTTTGAGCGAGACACTGTAACCCTACTCCTGCTCCCAATGAGTAGGTTGGTGCCTTGCAGGGACGTGCACAGATAGACTCTAGGTGGTGCTAGAGCACCTGCCCTTTGCCCTCTTGACCAGAAGTGCCCTTTTGAAAAAAAGTTTTTTTCTTTTTCAGTTTACAGCAGGGGTCTTCAACAGGGAGTCCGGGACCCCTAGGGGGTCCTCAGAGTTACTACAGGCGGTCCGCCAAATCTTTATGTGATATGATTTTTCTTTTTTACCATAACCACTCGAAACCTAGCATCCCTTTTCTGAGGAGAACTTTAGCCAAAAATAGCAGATCTACAAGCCCACAACGCCTCGCGCTGCGAGGCGTTGTGGGCTTGTAGATCGGCTATTTTTGGCAAATAGGTGTAGAGGGAAAAAAGAGCAGACCAAGTCAACAAAAAAAAGCATAATTTACTTGAGCACCTGCCCCTCAAAATGTCTGTGCACGCCCCTGGTGCCTTGTATTGTTGCTTCCACTGTCGGTGTGAATGTAATGCAACAATGTAAAGTGCTTTGGATAAAAGCGCCATATAAATGCATTCCATTTAACTTGCAAACCCATCAATTGTGCTGCCAATATAGACACGAACCATTACTGAATTCTACCATGAACCTCGGTCTTCAAGAGTGAGCAACAGAATTATGTCAAACTATCAGTAAATTAACGATGCATTAATTTAATACGAGTCATATTGAAATACTATAATCCAACACTTGTCTGAGAATTCTGATGAACTAATTTCTGAAACCCACACTAAAGCATTGACTTCTGCAAAATGTTGCCGTCCATTGCGTTTTAGACCCGGGGCAAATATCAAGTGAAAGTAATTTCACTAATTTGGAGAGCGTGCTTTAGCTTCCCTCTGCTGGGTATATGTGCCGAGATTGCACTTTCAGGGCAACACAATTGATTAAACTGAGTCAGCCAAGACCAATCAATCAAAGAAAAGCAATTGGAACCATTTCACAGAGTAATGTGAAACAGGTTTGTCAGCTGATGGTGCTTAGTGTTTTTATAATGTGTGGGTCAGGACCCCAAATAGTGTGTCTGTTGGGACCCCTGTATACAACAAGAGCACAACATGTGACAATGAATGGCCCTGTCCAGACGAGTTAGAATGACAGGATGTCCGTAATGTCCTTTTTGACATTTTGATGTCAGTAGTGCAACAATCCACACAGGATAAAGCTATTACCGTATAACACCTCAAATGTTATGGTGACACAGATGGCCCGGTTTTGCCCGGGATTGTTCAGTTTTCATCTGGGTGTTCTAACTGACAAGGTCCTAGGAGGACTGAAACGTTTGCTTTTAAACCCATTAAGACCTGGAACTGTGTCATTTTTAGATTTGAGCGAAAAAGCATTATTTTACACTTTGGGCTATTCAAAAATAGCAGATCTACAAGCTCATAGCGCGGCACCGAGTGCCGCGCTACGAGCTTGTAGATCTGCTATTTTTGAAAATTCGTGAAAATGTGTGCAAATCTTTGAATATATATATTTTTAAAGCGAACATTTTTAACTAAAATCTTTGCTTCTGGGGGGTCCCTGGAACAAAATATTTTGATGGGGGTCCGCGGCCAAATACATATAATTTTGGGGGTCCTTGACATGAAAAAGTTTGAACACCACTGATATAGAAACATACCTTTTGCAGAACACTGTTGAGATTTAGGAGACATGTAGAATCGGCTTCAGGTCTCAATGGGTTAATTCACTTTGAGCACCGAGCACAAGATAACACTTTTGAAATATATTTTCTTGAGGTCTGTCCAAGGAGTTTTCCTTTTACTTTTATGCAGTGAGCGAGTCTCCTTCTGCCAGTTTACCTGTCCTGAGTTCTAACAAATATCTGTAAAACACTAGGTTTCAACATTCACTACCAAAATTGTCCTGGCTTTTGCCACAATTTTATAATATTCTGTTCTGTTGAAAGGTGCAGTCGCTATAGGTGTGCTATGCGCAAAAAAATAACTGTCCGCCATCCTGATGAAAATGCCAGGCTACATATTTTATTTTATTTTATGTTCGAAAAGCTCACAACGCATTGAGATTGTCACTATTTTCGAAATACTGCTTTAAGCGGTTGAGAGTCCTAGTTTGGGTATTTGAAAATGCAGTCACCCTTGCACTTCCCTCTGCTATTTCCAGACACAGACTTCTAGTGTCAACACAACCCCACAGTGAAGCCGGTGGCTGCTACGAGTCATTTGGTTGTGAGAAAACCCATGGCAGTGCCAAAAAACGCAGAAAAAGTTTTACTACTGTAGACTTGGGACACTCGAGGAGCCCTTAACCTGGGTATAGAGCCGTGTTTTCAGTACACGTCTGAAAAGTTTATAGACAACCATAAAAGTTTGAGAGGAAGAAATGTGCGAGCTAATTTGAAAGATTAGACAGTGCAAAGTATTTCCAATTACTGACTGTCGATCCGGATGGTAATACAGCTGACGACGGTAACAGGGGACGGTATTTGCCCAGTATAACTATTATTCCCGTGGGGGAACGTGCACGCTATAATAATCACAAATTACAAAAAAAAGTAAAGAGGGAACCAAATCAAACTGAGTAAAGAGAGAGAGACTCACAGTAGACGTCGAGACGATAGTGACGGATCCTCTTCTGGCCGCCGCTGAGCGCCGGGTGGGACGCCTCGCAGCTGAGCGCCGCCCCGTTGTCTTTCCTCTCCACCGGGATCCGCACGGTGCTGGACACGGCGAACGTCTTCCCGTTGTCCTGCTGGGACACCACCCCTGGATCGAGAGACACGGACACGGGAGAGAAGTAAGCGGCCAGGTCTATAGGAAAACAAGCCCAACAGAAGCAACTATAGGGCACTATATAGGCCATTATGAGCACTTTAAACCTATATACCGTATGCATTGAAAATAGCTGATCTACAAGCTCACAACGCGTCGCGATGCGACGCGTTGTGAGCTTGTAGATCTGCTATTTACAAATAAGTCTAACACAAAATGTGGAATATTTGGAAGATTTTTGAGACTTTCTAACAACACGAATCTGGTACGGGGCTCCCTGGCACAAAACATGTTCAGATGGGGGTTAGGGACAAATACATATTAATTTTGGGGGTCCATGACCCCCAAACTTCAGTGTAGCAGCCCCCACCATGTGGAACTCTCTCCCAATAGGGATTGGCCATGCTCCAACACATGGAGTCTTTTAAGGCCGCATTGAAAAGACACCTATTCTATCAGGATCATGGCAAATAGTTGGTTGTTGTTTTTGTTTGTTTGTTGGTTGTTCATTGTTTTTGATGTAAAGCGTCCGTGGGTTCTTTCTTTTTCCTTTATTTATTCAGGGAAGCCCATTGAGAGCAAGCTCTCTTTTTCAAGGACGCCCTGATAACAGCATATAAAACATATGATACATACATAATGAGAAACAATAACAAACATTTGAATCATATCACAATCATCACAGAGTGTTACATGAAACAGGTTTACTATGTAGTGTGTCCTCAAGAAGTACCATAAATGTCTATTGAGACCAATCGCTCCAGTTTCAGAGAGTCCTGAAGTTTGTTCCATTTGTGTGGAGCATAATAATTGAAAGCAGCCTTTCCTTGTTCACTGCTCTTGCGTGGACTGCTATATCTAATGTGTGTTTGTGAACGTGTTGAATGTCCAGTAACCTTTGGTTCTAAAAACGAAGATAGGTACAAAGGATGCTTACCACACAAGGCCTTATAAATAAATAAAATACAATGCTGCTCTCTACGTACTGCGAGAGATGGCCAACCCACTTTATCAAATAAAATACAGTGATGGGTGAGATAATCATCACCAGTGATAAAACGTAGGGCACTGTGGTAGACTGCTTCAAGTGTGGAGATTGAAGCATGCATGTACAGCACATCACCATAGTCCAGGGGTCTGCAACCTGCAGCTCTGGAGCCACATGTTGGTCTTTAGCCCTTCCCTTGTGGCTCCCTGTAGTTATAGAAAACATTATATGGAAATGAACAATGTTTTTTCTTTTTTTTCACATTTAAAATTGTATTTATCGTTGCTGTAATATGAGACATAGATTCTTATGTGCTCCAATACTGTAAAGATGTGTAGAATAAATAATAAGTTTCAACATTTCTGTCAAATTTGAGTCAAAGCCTGCAACACATTTATTGGCGCGGCACCAGCATTGATGGGCTAAAATAGGTTTTGCGGCTCCAGACAGATTTTGTATTTATTTTTTGGTCCAAAATGGCTCTTTTGACTTTAAAGGTTGCAGACCCCTGCCATAGTCAAACACAGACATTATGACAGATTCAAGCTATTATTATTATTATTATGACATGAACATATTTGAGAACCACTGGTTAAAATAAAACAATTGTTAAGCAAGCCCAAATAAGCAACTACACTTTAGAAACAAGCCCCAGAAAAAAACGCAACCCGCAACTTCCAAGCAACCTTACAGTAAAAGAAGCCCAAAGTCACTTATAATAAGCGGACATGGCAACACTGCAGGGAGCCACGGGATGGAACAGCGGAGGGGAGAAGGAAGGGGGAATGGGGAGAACGCTGTGAGAAGGAAAGGACCACAGCAGGCACAGGAGGGAGGGAAGGATGAACGGGAAGGGACAGGGGGGAAGGAAGGAAATGAACACAAAAGGGAAGGCAAGGATGGAAGGGAGTGAAGGAAGGAGATAAAGGGAGGGAGCATGTTAGGGAAGGGAGTAAAGTTTTCCCCGTCGATACATGTACATCCTATTGTCCTGCTGACAGTTCACAACGACATGGGAGAGACTGAGGAGTTAAGGAGCAGAGGAGGAGAATAGAGGAGTGATAGACGGAGTGAGGAAGGAGAGAGAGAGAGAGAGAGAGAGAGAGAGAGAGAGAGAGAGAGAGAGAGAGAGAGAGAGGGAGGGAGGGAGGGAGAGAGAGAGAGGGAGAGATAGAGACGAATGATGAGAATTGATGAATTGATGAAAGGTTGATGAATTAGCCTCTCTGTGAGGCACCTGTGGAGGGAGGGAGGGAGTACAGAGAGACAGCGTAACAAAGAAAGAGCAATTTGCATCTATATTTCATACTTATTATGAGCAACAAAATTGAATTGTTTGTGTCTCGGGAGAAAACAGGCCGAACTGACTGTCTGTGTGCGCGTGCGTGTGTGCGTGTGCGTGTGCGTGTGTGTGTGTGTGTGTGTGTGCGCGCGCGTGCACGTGTGTGTGTGTATGTGTGTGTGTGTGTGTGTGTGTGTGTGTGTGTGTGCGTGTGCGTGTGCGTGTGCGTGTGTGTGTGTGTGTATATATGTGTGTGTGTGTGTGTGTGTGTGTGTGTGCACACGCGTGCGTGTGTGTGTGTGTGTGTGTGTGTGTATATGCGTGCGTGCGGGATGAGAGATTGAGTGAGAGAACAGAGAGAGTCAAAGAAAGAAGGATAAAAGAGGGAATATGCATAACCAAATTGAGATTTTAACTGAGCCAGACATGGGGTTGGGGGTGCGAGGAGGAGAGGGAGGAGGAGGTTTGGGGTGTCAAAGTGAGGAGCCAGAGAGAAGAAAGGCAGCGGGAGGGGGAGGAGAGCGAGGGACACATGGAGAGAGGGGCGACCAAAACAGCCGTGATTGATGGGGCGGCGTGGAGCGAGGGATACGACGAGACGAGGCCCAGACATAAAAGAGGAGCCAGATAAAGACAGAGCGCATGAGATGCAAAGGAGAGGGAGAAGGGACGTGAGGACAGGAGAGGAGGAGAAGAAGAGAGAGAGAGGGAGAGAGAGAGAGAGAGAGAGAGAGAGAGAGAGAGAGAGAGAGAGAGAGAGAGAGAGAGTTGCTGTGGAAGCACCGGACTAAAATAACAAGTCTTGACATGGTCACGTAAAATGGAGTCTGCACACGCGTACGGAGAGAAGGCGACAATAACTTCTGCCGCGCTGAGCTTTCAATTATTCGCCAGCGAGGGGGAAAAAAAGTGAGACTCAATCGAAGCGTGAGATGGCAGAGAGGAGAGGAGGGAGGAGGAGAAGAGAGGAGAGGGGGTAGAAGAGGAGAGAGAGGGAAGACTGCACCGTAATGAAAGAGTTCTCTCCCCTATATCAGCTGGAATCTGCCTCTAACCTTTAGTGTCACAGTGCATTTAAGCCACTCAATCCGGGAACGTTTCTGTGTCACGCTTTTCAGAAATAGCAGATATACAAGCTCATAGCACGGCACCGGGAGCTTGTAGATCTGCTATTTTTGAGTGGTGCCAACCACTCCTATATCTGACTTTGTCTGTATGTCCAATAAACAAACATTGATGACAACATCAATACGGGGCTCATCAAAGGCACCACTCTCTTCACTTTTATTTAATTTTTATAAGGTAGTACCTTTTTCACTGGCACTTTGTCTGAAATCAATGTCGAAAGACTGACTGACATGATCTGGCTGCATTGAAGTGTATGATTCAACTTTTCATGGTTTATATTGTTCAGAATTGTTTTAAAATGTTCTAGTATAATTAAAGCAAAGTGATTTGGGGTAGAAAATCGCAATAAATCGCAGAATCGAATCGAATATCAATTAATTGCAGAATCGCAATTTTAATCGAATCGGCACCCTAGGAATCGATTTTGAATCGAATCGTGAGGTAAGTGAATCGTGACACCCCTAGTGCAAATATTTATATACATTTTTATCTAAAATCGTTGCTTCTGCAGGGTCCCTGGAACAAAATCCAAATACATATTATTTTGGGGGGTCCTTGATATGAAAAAAGTTTGAGAACAACTACTAATATAGCAACATAAGATTTTTTTCTCGAAAAAAACTGTTGAGCTTGTATATCTGCTATTTTTGAATAGCCCAAAGTATAAAATAATGGTTATAGCTACTGTATATAAAAATCAAAAAATGACAAGGTATGTGTGGTTACCGGATTGAATGGGTTAAATCAGGACCTGAGGAGCAGGGGGAGAGGAGAGGAGAGGAGAGGAGAGGAGAGGAGAGGAGAGGAGAGGAGAGGAGAGGAGAGGAGAGGAGAGGAGAGGAGAGGAGAGGAGGTTGGGAAGGGGAATAATAATCTCAAAGTCATTTATTTCATAGGGGCAGTACACCGCAAAACTCTGTGATTACCCTGGAGTAAATGCTCCAATGAGCTCAGAGACACACACATACGCGCGCACACAAACACCCCACAATTAATTTGCATATATACTTCAGGTGGGGGGAGGAAAGAGAGAGAGGAGGCTGAGTGCCTTAATGAAAGAGTTCTCTCGTTAGCAGCTGGAATCTGCCTCTAACCTTTAGTGACACACAGCATTTAACCCATTGAGACCCGAAGCCGATTCTACGTGTCTCCTAAATCTCAACAGTATTCTGAAAAACTTATGTTTCTATATCAGTGGTGCTCAAACTTTTTCATGTCAAGGACCCCCAAAATTATATGTATTTGGCCGCGGACCCCCATCTCAAAATATGTTGTTCCAGGGACCCCCCAGAAGCAAAGATTTCAGTTACAAATGTTCGCTTTAAAAATATATATATTCAAAGATTTGCACACGTTTTCACGATTTTTCAAAAATAGCAGATCTACAAGCTCATAGCGCGGCACTCGGTGCCGCGCTATGAGCTTGTATATCTGCTATTTTTGAATAGCCAAAGTGTAAAATAATGCTTTTTAGCTCAAATCAAGAAGTGACACAGTGACATGCGTTCAAGGTCTTAAAGGGTTAAGTCAAAAGGAGAGGAGAGGAGAGGAGAGGAGAGGAGAGGAGAAAGGTTGACATCAGACAAGAGGAGACACAGGGGACAAAAGAAGAAACAAGGATTGAGAACAAAGCGAACATAAGAAAGAGACAGAGACAAGAAAAAGGTATAGAGAGAGAAAAAGGCCGAAGAGGAGGAGAAGAAGGGGAGCCAAACATAACTAGGCATATCGACCATAGTGGTATCGACCATAGTGGCGTATCGGTCACAATGAAAGTCATCTCTATTAATGAAAAAAAAAAACAGAAAGAGAGAGGGAACAAAAGATAAGATGAAGGGAGAGTGGGGTGACAAAGAGGAAAAGTGAGTTCTCTCTCAGCCTATACCCAGAGAACTCAGGCCACTTTGTGCTTTGAGCGGTGATTAACACATTCAATCCCGGAGAACGCATCTCTGTCTTTTTCTTCGGCTATTCAAAAATAGCTAAGGAAATCGGCTATTTTTTGAAAAATCGTGGAACATTTGTGCAAATCTTATCATTTTTGGGGGTCCTTGACATGGAAAAGTTGGAGCACCACTGATATAGCAACAATCTGCCATGGACCCCCATCTCAAAATGTTTTGTTCCAGGGACCCCCCCAGAAGAAAAGATTTGAGTTAGAAATGTTCGCTTTAAAAATATATGTATTCAAAGATTTCGCACACATTTTCAAGATTTTTCAAAAATAGCAGATCTACAAGCTCGTAGCGCGGCACTCGGTTTCATTTTAATTGGCCAATCGTGAGGGGCAAAATTCAGGCTACAAAGACAGACAGTGTCACATTTTAAACATAACGTTTTCAACACTTTCATCCAGCATTGATCGACGTTCATGAGGAGTGTGTGAACTGCAAGTTTCAGACATTTTTAATCTCTTGGGAGCGCTCAATTCTTATCATTGACTGACTATAGGTTGGAATAGTGCAACAGGCTGGAAGAAAGTGAAAGGCACTGGGTTCAACTTCCTTCCCTAACTGGATTTCCATGCAGTTGGTCACTGCTCAGAATACAAAAAGTTGACTGAATGGAGAGAGGGAGAGAGAGAGAGAGAGAGAGAGAGAGAGACAGAGAGAGAGAGACAGGAGAAAGGCGAATGGGAGAGAAAAGCAAAAAGGGGATGCTGACAAACAGAGTAAAGGGACCACCTAACTGGAAAATGAAAATAAAAGATGATTTGATGTCGCCATTCCCCTCACGTACAACCCCCAAAACCCCCCCCTACCCCCCCACCCTCCACCATCCACCCAAAACCACAACATTACTGTACTTTTGGCTCAGGACTGGAGTTACCAGACAAACGGACAAGTTTTACGGAATTGTGGATGGAAAGGAGCTCCTGAGGAAGCTAGCTGTGTGCATGCTCTCAGGAGCTCATCAGAGAACCCTGGATCATTGTGGTGTTTATTAAAGAAATGAAATTAAACGGGAGGACGGGGGGGACGGGGGGGACGGGGGGGGGGGGGGTGATAGAAAAAAAACAGCCCCGAGCTCCCTCCAGCGAGGGACATGGCTAGGGATGCAAAAAAAAAAAAGAAGAAGAAAAATGAAATGCTTTGTGAAACGGGGGGTTGCTGGGGACAGATCAGAGCGTGGCATCACAGACTAATTTAACCCATTAAGACCTGAAGCCGATTCTACAAATGTCTTCTAAATCCCAACAGTATTCTGAAAAAACGTATGTTTCTATATCAGTGGTGCTCAAACTTTTTCATGTCAAGGACCCCCAAGATGATATGTATTTGTCCGCCGCCCCCCATCTCAAAATATGTTGTTCCAGGGACCGCCCAGAAGCAAAGATTTGAGTTACAAATGTTCGCTTAAAAATATATATATTCAAAGATTTGCACACATTTTCACGACTTTTCAAAAATAGCAGATCTACAAGCTCGTAGCGCGGCACTCGGTGCCGCGCTACGAGCTTGTATATCTGCTATTTTTGAATAGCCAAAGCGCAAAATAATGCTTTTCAGCTCAAATCAAAAAGTGACACAGATGCGTTCCCGGTCTTAACGGGTTAACTGTAGGCCACGGGGGAGCCTGGTAAACGCATTGTAGGGAAAACATGCAGAGAGGCTTTAGATGTATTATTCTGCCACGGGCTCCTCCAACATCGAGGAGGCCCAAAGAGCCCGAGATAGCTGAGAGGGAGAGGCCAATTAGAGAAGCCAGTAATGGCTGGATGGATGGATTAGTTGTCAGAGGAGCGGTCGAGAGGCAGAGAGACACTATAGACTTAAGACAAAGATGAATGAAAAATGTGTGGATGTGTGGGTGAGAAGAGAAGGAATGTGAGAGAAAATGACACCGCGCTCTCTCTCTCTGTGTGTGTGTGTGTGTGCGCACGCATGCGCGAGAGCGTGATCAAAATTAAGAGGGCAAAAAAACAGAGCAGCATACATTACACGCATGCATAAAATGTAGGGGTTTGGGTGTTTGCGTTGTGTGTGTCTGTGTGCGTGCGCGTGTGCATGCATGCGAGGGATAATTAGACACGGATCCATAGTTTTGATAGATGAGTGTTTGTGACTTGGGGACAAACTAGACAGAAAGAAAGAAAGTTTCAGGAGCAGATTCAATAAACCCTTATTTCCAATCGTTGATAATGTATTCATCTCCCCTCCGTATGCACACCGCAACGCCACACACACACACACACACACACACACACACACACACACACACACACACACACACACACACACACACACACACACACACACACACACACACACACACACACACACACACACACACACACACACACACACACACGGCTCTCTCATTAACTGGAG
The DNA here is from genome assembly GCF_963454915.1 of Gymnoscopelus microlampas. NCBI lineage: Eukaryota > Metazoa > Chordata > Actinopteri > Myctophiformes > Myctophidae > Gymnoscopelus > Gymnoscopelus microlampas. The sequence goes on from NC_139940.1 coordinate 17,792,998, forward strand.
AGAACATCTCCAAGGGGCTTTATTACTCGCAGTACAAAAGCTCTGAATTTGTCTCATCATCTGAAAGCGGATCATGTATAAATATTGCAAGGAACTCGACCCATCAGTCGAGCCAAAAGTTCTCTCTCTCTGCCGGCGATGACCTTAACCGCTTCTCTCTCTCTGTGTGTCTTTTTATCCATCTGGCCCTCCAGTCCATCTGCATGGATTTGACATCTTAGGCATCTATTTAACACTCTTCCCTGAGGACATTGTAATGAGTGGGCAAGCAGCACTTTGGCAAGTGTCATTGAACAGGACGTGCGGGCGGCGTAAGACTCCTTCAAGGACACTTTGACAAAGGCGCGTGGCTGTTGAATGGATCGAACCCGTGACCTTTAGTGTACTGGCTTTCCCTTTCAACTAGTGATTCTAAACTGCCGTCCTGAAGAACCAGAATACTGTCTGTTTCTTTTTCTCCATTTCACCACACAGTGAATTACAATACAACGTTAACTGTGTTTGATTTCACTTTTTTGCTGATGTGCCTAATGATCGCCAACGATGAATCTCCATGCTGCTTGCTCTAACGGATATCAAAGCTTATTGAATCTTTTATTCTCACCCACATCTGTGTTAGTCTCACATTATTAAGTCTAGAGTGAAACCCAGCAGCCCTCTGGCGTCTGTTTATATACTGTTGAGCACTTTGACCGCACTTGTATCTCTACACCTGTTGAAGGCTCTGTCACCACTTCATTTCACAGGCTAGTCCTGAGTGCTGAGGGGCGAGCAAGATCTCTGTAGAATACCTGGTTTCTGGTGCTCCTTTCCTAAACCCCCATGTGTTCTACCCGCTGAGTCTTTTTGCATTACTCCTAGCTGCGTCTTTGTTCTGTATCTATCCTGTGTTTTGCACAGGAACAAAATGTCCCCTGTGGGATCATTAGCAACTCTCTCACTGCTAAGAACGACTTATGACGACTTTTTCTTTCTTTGTGTTTTTCTCACAGAATCAGTGATGACGCGATCCGAATATTTACTGCTCCATTCACTTCCTGATTAACTTATTACTTAAACATCCTGTACCTCGGCTCCTGTGTACCTTTTTTTTTTTACTATGTAATGGGTAACGGGTCCATTTGGTTCCATTTGTACACTCTCAGAGTTACAGACCCATAAGGGTCCATTTGGTTCCTATCCATCATTTAGCTGGGGACCCCCTGGAACCCCCTCAAGTACCCCTGGGGGTCCCCGGACCCCACTTTGAGAACCAATGATCTAACGGAGGTAGAGTTAGCTGAGAAACCCCTGCTCTGATGCACCATCGTGCATCCAGGACCACAACATTCATCATACCATAATCATACCTGGTATCTCGCGGCCGTTGCGCATCCAGCGCAGCGTGGCGGCCGGCTTGCTGCGCGGCGACACGCAGGTGAGCTCGGCCTCGCCGCCCTCCACGGCCTCCTGCTTCACCTCCACGGCCGGCGTCTCGGGCGGCACCGCCACCGACAGCGTGGCCACCTGGTGGTGCGTGGCGTCCGTGTACAGCTGGCAGAAGTAGCCGCCCTCGTCCGACACGCTGACGTTGGACAGGGCGATGCGCACCAGCCGAGGCGTGAACAGCACCATCTGGAAGCGGTCATCCTTCAGGGCTGTGTGGGGGGGGGTGGAGGGGGGGGGGGAGAGAGAGGGTGGTTTAGGGCAGTGGTTCTCAAACTTTTTCGTGTCAAGGACCACCTAAAATGATATGCATTTGGCCGCGGACCTTCCATCTCAAATATGTTGTCCCAGGGACCCCCTCAGAAGCAAAGATTTAAGTTACAAGTGTTCGCTTTAAAAATATATATATTCAAAGGTTTGCACAAATGCTCACGATTTTTCAAAGATAGCAGATCTACAAGGTCGTAGCTATGAGCTTGTAGATCTGCTATTTTTGAATAGCCAAAGTATAAAAGGTTAAAACTATTGTGACGCTATGTTAACACATTTTTGCTGGTACCACCCCCCCCCCCCCAAGGACCACGGACCCCTCTTTGAGAGCCAATGGTTTAGGGGGTCAGGGAAGAAGGTGGGATTGGGAGGTGAGGTGGGGGGCAGGAGGAATAGTGCAGTCCGGATGTGGAGAGGTGGGCAGAGGCGGGGTTAAAGGTTTCATGACATTCAGTTTTACAACACATTAAAAGTCTTTGTCATGGTCCTTCAAACGTGTATAAAAAGTTTTAACTGAAAATTCCACTCCAGCGAGCCATTGCAGGTGTTTTTCTCTCACATGTCTAAAGCCTTTTCAACTGCAATGTCAAAAGTAATCTTTGCCTGCGGGTGTCGCTGTTGAGGGATTTTGCCTGTCAATCATCGCCTCTGCTCCGCCCCCCCAAAGGAAAGGATAGGGGAGGAGAGGGGGTGGGATTAAGTGACTATGACATCAAAGTCAAGGGGCCAATCCCAGATTATTTTTCAGCCTAATTATTCAAAAAACCCCAGACCACAGAAAATCCACTGAATGTTCAAAGTTCAGGTTTGCTTGGGTGTAATTGAGGCCATAAAACGCCCCAAAAAAAAAAAAGTGAAAATGAATGTCATATAACCTTTAAAAGCGAGGTGGGCGTGGATAATGAAAGATGGAGATGAGAGACAGACAGACAGACAGTAAAGAGTGATGGGAAATCAGAGAGTGTATGCAGTACAAGAGAGGTGACAGCAAGAAGAGAGGTGGAGAAGAGAGAGAGAGAGAGAGAGAGAGAGAGAGAGAGAGAGAGAGAGAGAGAGAGAGAGAGAGAGAGAGAAATTTGAGATATACGGGAGAGAAGGAAGACGGGGGGGGGGGAGGGGGCGTGAGAGAGGAGAAATAAATGAGAGATGGATGGGGGGAGTTGAGAAGAGGGGAGAGGAGAGGAGAAGGGGCAGGAAGTGGATGGGGGGGGGGGCGAGACGGGAGAGTTCATCATTCACTGTTGAGCTCATTTTCTATTCATGCCTCTGTTATGTGTCAGTGAAGTGAGGGACTAAATCGGGGCTGACATCCTGTACTGTACATGCCATTCATATGGAGAAAGATCAGTAATAAAAAATGAAGGAAGGCACACCTGAAGGGCCAAACGGGCACAAAAAAAAAGCACACCAACAAATATTTTGAATTTAAGAAACTGCAAGTGAAAATCATTGAAAGCTCATTATGTGTTATGCATTATTCAACAGCAACTCTTGAATCCGTCGTTTTAAGCATCGTTCCTCACATAATTCAGTAGGTCACCAATTTCACCATAACAGCGTTATGTATTGTTTCAGGCTGCAGCCAACATTATGGAAATACGTTCTGTTTTGTTCCTTATTCAGCAGCCCACAAGGTTGCTCATCCATACCATCCATTACCCACTTTGACAATATCCTAGCAGTGCCGGGGCAAAAAAAAATACAACACTATTTTCAATAGTTTGTTGACAAATGCAACGGCTTCAGCAGGTCTGTGTATGAATTGCACAACCTTGGGGTGGTTTTAACTTTATTAAAGAATGGGCACAGTAATTCCTGATACGTTACGTGAGAGCAGTACAAAGTACCCTTGAAAAGGAATCCATTGTGGCTGATGTCTAGCATTCACAAACCACACATCACTGGAGTACAGTCCATAATACTTGCTTCTATATTTTATGGTGGGACCATTATTAACCGATTCAAACGGGAACGCTTCTGTTTTTTTTGTTCTTTTTTAATATCAGATATAAAAGCGGCACAGAGTGCCGCGCTATGAGCTTGCAGATCAGCATTTCTGGGGGGAAAATAGTGGAAATGTGTGCAAATCTTTGAATATTTTTTAAAGCAAACATTTGTAACTCAAATCTTAGCTTCTGGGAGATTCTACAAATGTCTTCAAAATCCCAACAGTTTTTTGAAAAGAACGAGCAAAAATATTTTGCTTTAAAATACATATATTCAAAGATTTGCAAAAATGTTCACAATTTTTCAAAAATAGCAGATCTACAAGTTCATAGCGCGGCACTCGGTGCCGCGCTATGAACTTGTATATCTGCTATTTTTTAATAGCCCAATGAAATCTTAAAATGACACAGAGATGCGTTCCCGGTTTTAATGGGTTAAGAATACTTCTAGTTTGGAATCAAATCATTGCCTTTTTTTATTGCTGTTTGTGATCGATAACGAGGCCTAATTACGGTCTGAATTTACAATGTATAATTGTAGCCGTTGTTTAACACCAAATAATAATAATAATACAATGTATCCCTGGCCTATTGCTTTTGTTGTTGTTCATGCTCCCTAAGAAGTAGGGTAATAAACGGTTCAGTGAAATTTAGAATCAATTAAATGAGGCATTCAATTAGATCTTCTCTAAATTATATAAGCAACACAGCATAATAAATAAACATTCATCTTCAGAGCAGGAACGTAGCCTACATTTTAATTGGCTGTCGGGGGTGATAGGGGACCTAGATTGAGAACAATTCCACTAAAGTGACACGGTCATTGACTTGCATCCCAATATAACAGATAATACACACACGCACGCACACGCACACGCACACACACACACACACACACACACACACACACACACACACACACACACACACAGTGAAACTCACTGGGAAAAAAAGTCATTACGCTACCAAACCACAACTTCTATTGAGGCATTTTCTGTTTTTAACAATATATGTGTTGCATCTAGATTTCCAAGTTTCCCAACTCAAATTTGTCAGACAGACAGACAGACAGACAGACAGACAGACGTTCTGTACTTTTCAGAACTGTGTACTGCCACATGGTAATTTGTTTGACCATGCATGCAGGCACATTTTACTGTGTTTCTTGGCTACTATATATTTTTTGTATGACCTGTTGTGAAGTGCACCCCTTGGGGTGATGTTGCACTATAAATAAAAAATAAACTGAACTGAAACGGACAGACAGACAGACAGACAGACAGACAGACAGACGGAGGTGCAGTTTGACATTATTGCATCAGAGAGTAAAAACATGACTATTAGTGCATGCCTCCTAGTGGGGATTTGTGCCCTACTAAAGTGCACCTTTCTAGTTATTATTAGGCTATATGCATCACACACGTGCACATACAAGCGCGCGATCACACACACACATACACACATTCAAACAAAAAATGCTTACAATGTCAACGCACAGACCTTACATGCTCACCCACACACCTCTGCAAGAAAAGGAAATCACTACTTAGCTACTTAGGCATGCAAAGAGAAGCAGGGGCCACTTAAGTTTAATGCCACTAGCCTTTCAGCTGGAGAATAACTTACTCCACTGCTCTGCATTAGTGAACATTCACCTCTATCTCTCTTTTCCAGACAAACCATGAGAGCAGAGTTTGCGCCCAGCCCGCCGCTAATTTGCAATGTCACTCCAATGTACGACTCTGCGGAGAACAGAAACTTTAATATTATGGGCCGAGAAGTGTGGCAGCACCGGGGACCATTATCTTTGCCTTGGCACCGATAGCGCTACCGTAATGTAAAAACCTCAGTTTTGAAATAAAACTGAGGGAGTTCAGAGAGAGTTCACACACAAGTCTGTCTCATGGAGAAGCTCTAGGCTAGTACGTTGGTACAATGACAGAGGCCTCTCTTGGCCCCCAGAGCGGCTTTGAGAGTTGTTCATCATATCATCGCAGTCGGGGTGGAAACCTCAATATCCAAAACCACTACTTTTCAGGTAATGGAAAAAGGGAACCTGTGTTCCAATCATAGACGGTAAAAGAAATAAGGACAGCGTCACGCCATTGGTTTCTACAGACTGTAAATGAAGCCTATTTTGCAGCGATTTCAAATCCGGCATCTTTCTATATCCGGTTGATATCCGGTCCGAAATGCAAACGGAAATTAATGCTATTGGCTGAAACGGCAGCGAGGGCGGGTTTTCACTCGGTAGAACAAGAAGTAACCCTAGAAACGATACCCTACTTTATCATTAAGTTTGAAATAAATGGGACCGTAATTTACCAAAACGCTTATCATGGTGTTTGAAAGAAGACTTTAAACTAGCGACTGGAAGCATAAAGTATTTATGAAAATGTTTATTAAGGTAATAAAATCAAGTGTAAAGTTCGGCCAAACAAACCCATCCGATTGAATAGAGCCTAATTGCCCCTCTAGTCAGTATGAATACCTTGATGAGTCTTGCAGGGGCCCTCACAAGGTCATTTCGATTATGAATGCTCCTCATGGTATCACAACACCACCAAGGCCTTAAAAACAAGACTCCAAACATCCCAAAACAAACTAGTAAGGCTACTTCTTGGCCTCAAACACAAAACCCATCTAACCCCTGCTCATTTTGTTAGGATTGGATGGCTTAGGGTTGAGGACATCAACTTACAATGGGCCCGGTCTTCAAGATATGCCACAACGTTGGGATCCCCCTGTATTTGTCAAAATACTTCCAAAACGTAAATGAAGTCCACGATCACAACAACACCAGAGGCAGCTCCACGGATCATGTTCAACCCAGATTTGGCTCAACAAAGGGAATGAACTCGTTCTCATACTATTCAACAAAAATGTGGAATGCCCTACCAAAAGGAGGAAAGGAGTGTAAAACCCTCCTCACTTTCAAAACTGCCCACAAAAAAAACACCTTCAGGAGGCTGCAATTCGAAAATGGCCCCTGTCAAAGTCTTAACCTAAATCCCCCCCGCCAAACTCCCACCTCCCCGAACTTTTTCCTTTTTTTTCTCTTGTACATATGTTTTACTTTTCATACCAGTAACCTGTAAGCTGATTGTATGACGTTCTGTATTGTAGTGTGTACAGTATATCTGTCTGTCTCTTATATGTCATCATGATTTGTGTGCATGGGGATCTCATTTTAAACAAGCTAAGTGCTTTATGAGCCTTCCAGTTTAGCAGACCTTGTATTGTGAATTTGTACTTCCATGTACTGATGTTCTCATGTCTTACTAAATATTCAATCAATCAATCAATGCTTCTGCAACCAGCACGGATGCCAGCCCCTTGATTCCAATGCATCCAGTGTAGTTATTATTTAGTCTAGCTCAAGCTCTTAGTTAGTTAATACGTTTCATTCGTTATCATATTTATAAAACCCTCAGACACACAAACTCACAACACTTCGCACCACGACACATTGTGAGCTTGTAGATCTGCTATTTTTGCTACTTTTGTGTGACACTTTAGTATGACGAAGCAGGGCATTCATTTACAAATAAAACCGTGAGAAGTTGAAATATGGAGATACAAGGTTTCTGCCCCGACAGTAACGATATTCAACATTACCAGTTGCACAGCAGCTAAACCACACTATTAAGAGTTTTCCTTTTTCTTCCAACTGTCTGCTTTAACCTCCATTACCCTATTGTTCATTTTGTGTCTTGGCATTTTTATTGTTGCATCTTATTGGCTTTCATTCAATATTCATGTGGCAAAGCATTTGTGGAGTCTGTTTGGGGGGAAAGTGACTCGCACGTCGGGTTTATTATAATCATCAACGGTTAGTGGGTGTGAATCCTTAAGCCATTCAAGCCGGGAACGCATACGGTGTCATTTTAGATTTTTTTTATAGCTATAACCATTATTTTATACTTTGGGGCTATTCAAAAATAGCAGATCTACAAGCTCATAGCACGGCACCGCGCTACGAGCTTGTAGATCAGCAATTTTTGGGGGAGAAATCGTGAAAGTCAGTGCAAATCTTTGAAAATACGTTTTTTTTAAAGTGCCATTTTTAACTCAAATCTTTGCTTCTGGCAATTCTACAAATGTCTTCTAAATCTTAACGTTTAAAAAAAACATTTAAAAAAATGATGTTGCTATAATATCGGTGGTTCTCAAACTTTTTTCATGTCAAGAACCACCCAAAATCATATGCCGTTGACCGCGGACCCCCCCTATCTCAAAAATATTTTGTTCCAGGGACCCCCAGAAGCAAAGACGTATTCATATATTCAAAGATTTTCACACATTTTCACGATTACAAAAATAGCTGATCTACAAGCTCATAGCGCGGCACTTGGTGCCGTGCTATGAGCTTGTATATCTGCTATTTTTTAATAGCCAAAGAAATCTAAAAAATGAAACAGATTGAATGGATTAACGTGGCTATAGTACAGTACATGTCTTTGAGTTCTAGGGAGATTGTAACAGACAAGCTACTGTAGTGGGCTGAGCCCAGATAAACGGGACTAGGGGCTGAATGCTACAATTCTTCAAAGCCTAGAGACAATAAACAGAATGGAAACAAAGAGAAACAAAACCTATCATCTCAAAAGGTCAATTGTGAATTCAATAAACACTGCGTGCAGCATCTCAATTTCACCCTGTGTGAACCTCTTGTGTGCCTCCCTCCCTAGCTATGTGTAACATGTGTTTATTAACGTGGTACTCATTTTCCTGTAATGTCTGATTCTACAGAATTATTTCCACCTCCAACATTGCTTGCATTCGTAAAGCACACTGTACAGTTTTAAATTGATTTCGGGCTTGCAGTGGTGGAAAAAAAGTACTTTTTACTTAAGTAAACGCATCGATACTGCAATGTAGAAATGCTCTGTTGCAAGTAAAAGTCTGGTATTCAAAATATACTTGAGTAAAAGTACAAAAGCATTCAAAATATACTTAAAGTACCAAAAGTAAAAGTACTCATAATGCAGAATGTCCCATTTCACAAGTTTTCAAATGTATAAAAAGGTATTTTAAAAAAAATAGAAGATCTACACTGGCACCCCGCCAAGGACCCCTGGGGGTCCCTGGACCCCACTTTGAGAACCAATGAAGTACGGTATATATGCTGCAAAAAACAATTGCCCTACAGGACCAATAAAGTTGAAGTTAAAGTCAAAGTCAATCCCAGGGGACCTTTTAGACTGAGCCTCTGCAATGAGCAGAGTGTGTGCTCCCCAACGGAGGAGAGGACAATGAGGAGGAGAGGAAAGAGAGAGGTGAGCGCACAAACAGTGGTGGAAAAAGTACTCAAATGTTTTACTTAAGTAAAAGTATCAATACTGCAATGTAGAAGTATATTCTGTTACAAGTAAAAGTCTGGAATTCAAAATTTTACCTGAGTAAAAGTATTGGTATCAAAATATATTTAAAGTACCAAAAGTAAAAGTACTAAAATATGTGAAAATAGCCTATGTATAAAATAGGGCTAAAGTGGTTAATGTATGTTTTATAATATAATAAATTATATCTGAAAATTAGTAGCTAAAGTTTTTAAATAAATGTAGTGGAGTAAAAGTAAAAATGTTGCCTCTGAGATGTAGTGGAGTAGAAGAACCTCAAAATTTTACTTTAGTACAGTACTTAAGTAAATGTACCTAGTTACTTTCCACCACTGCGCAAAAACAATCTTCCATGTTACACAAGAGAGTGTGCAATCGACAGGAGGGAAAATTATGATAATATGGGATATTGGTAATCGTACACTATACAGTATATGGCTGACTTATGGCTCAATCGTCCGCACGTTCCAAACTCCCTTTGTACAGAGACTCAACTCTAAACCTCTCCCTTATACTGTATCTCCTCTCTCTCTTCCTCTCGCTCTCTGTGTATTTCCCCATCTCTCTATTTTATTAGTTTTTTAGCACCTTTTTTATTGGCGCAGGCTCAATAACAAAATGGCAGACACGTCCCTGATGCAACACCCCCAACAGCCTCACAGCATAATTCATCACAACATATGCTAGACGGCTCGGCTTTGTATTTTGTACGAGCGTGTGTGTGTGTGTGTGTGTGTGTGTGTGTGTGTGTGTGTGTGTGTGTGTGTGTGTGTGTGTGTGTGTGTGTGTGTGTGTGTGTGTGTGTGTGTGTGTGTGTGTGTGTGTGTGTGTGTGTGTGTGTGTGTGTGTGTGTGTGTGCGCGCGCGCGCGTGCGAGACCTAGAGACAGAGAGAGAGAACAGCATAAGCGGGGAAGAAATGGAGTAATATTACTACATAATGAAGCGGGGTGGGAGAGATGCAGGGAGAGAAAGACAAGAATCCAGGAGGGAGAGAGAGAAAGGGAGACGCGCGGTGCGGTGAGCCCACCCTTCTCGGCCGTGTAGCACACTAATCCCTAACAAAAACCTGCCCTCAAACTGTGCCAGAGCCCCAATTCCCTACTGATAGCTACATCTATTCTCTCTCTCTCTCTCTCTCTCTCTCTCTCTCTCTCTCTTTACTAAATGGCAACTAAATGTCAGACTTTTGTACGAGTTGGAGCTCACCTTTATTGTTCCACCTCATTTGCATGCGGCAGAGGGCCTGAGGTAAAGAGAGCGAGAGAGCGAGAGAGAGAGCGCGAGAGAGAGACACACACAGAGAGAGATACGGGCCACTGAGACACAAATGAGGGGTCCATTTGAACAGTTTCGCCGCTCTATTACAGCTATCTGCAGCGTGGAATCTCATAAAACATGCCCATTATGGCTCGCTCTCCGCGACAAACCTGGCAAACCTCATTCACTCCTGCCATAACAGCAAAGCAGCCTATTTGGGGGCAGATTTCGTTTTGGAATGAGTCGGAGCTTGGAAGAGGTGTTGCCAGGCACTGAAAAGAGACTCGGTTTGTTAGGCTGCTGGTGCCTGGCAGATGGTAATAGACCCAGAGATGGAACGAGCCCTACAGTGAGTGATAGAGCACAATGCACGGACGGAAAGTGTGTGGGGGGGAGGGGGGGAGGAGAGAACACATCACAGCGGTGTTATTTATGTTCCGAGAAAATGGCCCTGGCCAGTTTCAGGGCTTACAGGAGCCAAATTAGTCGCCTGTGGTCTCTCTCCGTGTCGGCGCTTTAACACCTCTCCTGAACCTCTGCATCATTTGGCGGTGCTCTCCTCTGTGCCCTCCACCACGTCTCTCTGTCTGTCTCCTGACAAGCCTTTTCTGTATTCAGGCTGCAGCTGTCGCCATCTCTTTCTTAACCCTTTAATACCGGGAACGTTTCTGGGGGTCCCTGGAACAACATATTTTGAGATGGGGGTCCGCGGCCTAATACGTATCATTTTTGGGGGTCCTTGACATGGAAAAGTTGGAGCAACACTGATATATAGTAGCAACATGTAGAATATATATTCAAAAACGTCCACAAATGTTCACGATTTTTCCAAAAATAGCAGATCTGCTATTTTTGAATAGCCAAAGAAATCTTAAAATGACACAGAGACGCGTTCCCGGTCTTAATGGGTTAACCCCCGACCCTCTCGCTCCCTCTGTCTCATTCTTACTTTTCCCCTCTCTATTCGCCTTCATCAGAGACAGCGAGAGAGAGAGAGAGAGAGAGAGAGAGAGAGAGAGAGGGGTAGCAGAGGAGAGGAGAGGAGAGGAGAGGAGAGGAGAGGAGGGGAGAGGAGAGGAGAGGAGGAGCAGGCTGTGTTAATACTTAATGGCACACATAGCCCTGATCTGACAGAATTGGGCAGAGTTGAAAGCAAGGTTTCCCCAAGTAGCGACTTCACCTGGACAATTACTGCTCCGTATCGCTCAGTGATCAGGGCGGGTAATGGGTGGAAGGGCAGCAGACGGAGTGAGACGGAATTGACACAAAATGAAGTGCAGCACTACAGCCCTCAGGGGTGGATATTCAGATCTTTCTTTGTTCCTTTCTTTCTTTACTTTTTTCGTCTTCTTTTGTGCGTGTGGTGCTTCATTGTGGGTTATGGCATGTTTCACCTTTAAGGTCGACCTCCTTAGCCACTTGTAATTGGAGTAATAAAGAAGTTCTGCCGCTATATGAGTGGCTGCCGGTTTTTGCTGCCGTATTAGCTCTCCTGTGTTTCTAGTTTCTTTCTCTTTTCAAGACTTTTTAGTGACTTCTGACTTTCTATGACACTTAGTTCCGCCACTGAACGCTGCTGTATACTGATGTACATCATTTTGTTTTTCGTGGTCTTTTGTAGTTAGTTAGACATTAGTTTCTCAATTCCAGCTAGAACAATGGACACACACAACCGGCAGATGGAAAATAGTGTATTTCTTCGCTGTTGAGTGGAAACCTTATATACAGTATATGTCCAAAACTGTTACTTTTCAGGAAATGGGAAAAAGAGCCTGCGTTCCCGTGGCTCCACTGCTGTTATTATTTTGTCATTTTTGTTCACTGGTTCAACATTTAGAAAACCCTTAAACCACTTTAACTGTCACAAAGGAATTCAAAAATAGCAAAAAGAAATTGCAGGCTGCCGTGTTATATGGTCAGATGGGTGGGTCCGGCCTCAAACGCTTTTGAGCTTTTCAAAAGGTTGAGGAACACTATTTAAACCCTACCTGCCCTCTGTAGTCATGGTGAATGTGAAATCGCCGAGCCAACAAGAAGGTCAAGCTATCATCCCTGGTGAAAGACCAACGTGATGACTGTGCTGACGGAGACGTGGCTGAATGGGAATTTACCAGACTATCTGTTTATTTGAACCAGACAGCCTCGTGGTAGTGTCAGCCAACAGGGATAAACAGAGAAGACAAGAAAGGTGGAGGGCTTTGTTAACTCCAGGTGGTGTAAACAGCCATTAAAGGAACGTATCTATACCCTCGACATGGAGCTGATGGCTGTGGGCTTGATATAGGGCTGAAACTATCGAAAAAATGTATTATAAAGGATAGTAGGTTGACAGGAAATGGGGAGAGAGATGGGGAGTGACATGCATCAAAGGCCGTCGGGATCGGGACTCGGTTGTCAGGCTACTTTGGAGCCTACCAATTATTTTCTTAGTGATTATTCTATTCTATTCTATTGACGTTGAGTGCAAAACCATTGCCACAGCCAACAGCACGGCGTTCAAGGTAGTTGAGGACTTCAAACATTTCGGTGCCTCGACTGCTTAAACGGAACAAGATCTGAAGGTCCGGATGTGATGAGGAGAGTGTGTGAATCTGACATGGGAGATGACCTCAAGAAGCAGCTGTTTGTAGCTACAGTGGAGTCAGTGCTGTATAGACGGGTTTCCTGTTAGTAAAAATGAGAGGAATATGACCGCGCAGAGGAGGGGGAAGCCTATGGGTGCGTTTGGAAATTACGCACCGGAGCACACTCGCCTATTAGTTTGTATTGGCCAGTGCGCTCACTGCCGCTCAGGGCTGTATTTTCGAACGCGCCTTTCACCCGGGCATGCGCAGATTGTGCATTCTGCTCTGTGATGACGTCGCGCGGAAATCCGTCTATGGGGCAGAGCCATGGACGTTCACAGTATACAGCAGGAAAAGGTCCTGGTTGGCGTCTATACACAAGAATGCTACGAATGACACTTGGTGTCACATGAGCGGACAACATCAGGAACGTGGACCTCTCTCTCTCTACGGGGGATCTATACCACTGGTTAAAGACAGGGTCAGAGAGAGAAGGATGAGGCTGGCTGGGCAGTGGGCACGGTGTCATGCACCCGAAACTGTTGGCAAGGAAACTGACACTGTGGGAGTCAAGCCAGGGCACAGCCAGGGAAAGAGGCGCACCACCACCTACGTGGACTCACTGTGGTGTGACAGCGGAGCTAACAACACTGCAGAGCTGAAGACCCTGATGCTATAGACAGGAAGGTGTGGAGGGCAGTGATTCAGGAGTCTCGAGTCGGTGGTTGGCTAGTCTGCAATCTTTCATTGCATTGCATTCTATCGATTATATTTTTTATTCATCGAATTATAGAGATGCGTGTTTTCCTTGATAAATTGTTTTATTTTTTATACAGCATCAAATTGATGGGAAGCGTTGTGAGCTTGTAGATCGGCAACATTAGCTATTTCTAGCAAACGTTGAAAGAAAAAGAGCAACATCTAACCCCCAAATTGATTATATTTATTAAAATCGATTAAAGACATATATTTTTATAATGAATTAAATCGATTTGTTCCTTTATCTTTTGTACCCCTACTTGATACAAAACTAAGGCATTTGTTCAGTTGAGTCCATAATCATTATGAAACAGAGTCCTCTGATTAGTGAGTCCACACAGGTGCATCCAATTATTGACATTTTACAATGAAGTCTTCCAAACAAAATGTAACTTGTAAATTACAATGCACACAACAACACATCACAAATCAATGAAAGGCACATAATACAATAAGCATTTACCGTGTGCGCCTCTTGAACCATGTGCAGAACTTTGGCAATATTATTCTCTCTCTGTCTTAAACATGACCTCTCTGGATCAACTCAGCTAGCTTCTGACTTTGATTGACAGCTTCACCCTGACCATGTGACTCTCTGCCCAATTTACCGTAAACCCTCTAAGCAATGGGCACAGCATTTTTACCTTAAATCTTGTACTATATAAACCTTTTTAATATATTTATTGTAACTTTTAGTACTATTTATTCATAAGGAAATGAACCTTTATCCAGTGTGTACATGAATTTTACAAAACATATTTATAATTATAACTGAAACCACTGTCTCTCCTTCTGGGACGGTAACAGACTTATTTAAGAGGGTCCACCGCGAGGACATCAATGGACTCTCCCATTGTATTATTATTACATCAGGTTCTATGAGGAGAGCATTGTAACCGCCAAGAAAAAATGCTTTCCCCAACAACAAGCCCTAGCTAGCATCAATGGGGACATTAAAGCCCTGCTGAACAGGAAGAACAGAGCGGGTGGGGAACACTGAGGGGGCCGAGGCTGTTCAGAAGGAACTAAAAAGAAGAAGGAGCTGGGGGCGGCCGAGGACAGTCACAACCACAGACTGGAGGGTATTGGCTACAGGCCAACAGCTCCAGAGTGTTGGGGGGGGGGGGGGGGGTTTAGAACAGGGGTCTTCAATAGGGGGTCCGGGAACCCCTCGGGGGGGTCCTCAGAGTCACTACATGGAGTCCGCCAAATCTTTGTGTGATAGGATTTTTTTTTTACATTAACCACTTGAACCCTAGTATTCCTATGCAATGGGGAACATTGGCCGAAAAGTGAGCTTGTAGGTCGGCTATTTTCGGCAAAGAGGTGTAGGGGGGAAAAAGAGCGAATCAAGTACTAAGTATTGAAGGTTTAAGCGGTTATGTGTCTGAAATGAACAAAAACATGACGATAGTCAACGGCGCTGTCTATGAAATCTATGAAAAAGTTTAATCTGGAACACAATGGGGGGTCCCTGCTTCGTCTGTCTCTCAGCTAAGGGGTCCTTGGCCTGAAAAACGTTGAAGAACCCTGGTTTAGAAGGACAACTGGCGACAAACAGCCAGGCACTACTGTTGACGGGACCCTTGGCTTGTGTGTGTGTGTGTGTGTGTGTGTGTGTGTGTGTGTGTGTGTGTGTGTGTGTGTGTGTGTGTGTGACAAAGCGTTATGTGACAAGAGTGAGGTGATTTGTGAAGGAAAGGCCCTGCCACAGTGTAAACCTCTCGCTAGCCCTTTTTTACGTCCTCTCTACCGAACCCTAGCAATTCACTGGGTCGTTTCAATGACAGCCATTCTAGTTTTTGCACTCTGAACCATCACAGAAGCCCTGGGTCTATAGTCCCAGACCATTAAAAAACGCCACAACCTCGATGCGCTTGTCTCTGCCATTGTTTTCATCCATAAATCATTTAGCCTGAGAACACGCTTTACAAATCTTCGATACAAATTAAACTTTGATGAAGAAGAAAATGCTAGCCTCCCCGCCCCCACCCCCCAAAAAGAGATCAACGGGCAGCACCCCAATCTAAGGAAAGTTTGGCAAATTCCCGACTTTAAATTACCTTTTTTTTCCGTTATCAATTGTGACTTTAAATTAACTTGACTTGACTGATTAACTGCCTCCAGCACTATCTGAGACGTGGTGCAAAAAAAAAACTGCAGTTGATTTCACCTGAAATGGACTGAACTAAAGTAGCCTTGAGATAGACTCCGCCTGGAAAGAGGAAGCAAGCAAGCGAGGTCAAAAAACTGAAAGAACAAGCCCAATCGATGGTCTTGAAGGGCGGATCCAAACCCAGGCGCTGGATTCCTGCGCGGCTTCCTATTGCTTCACCAATCTATGTTCCCGCCTCCCCTCCCCTCGCCCCTCCCGGCCTGTGCACGGAGCACGCTGACGTCACCAAATTTAGAGCGACGCCCCTCTGCACTCTGATTGGTTAGGAGATAACAAGGTCCTAAGACCAGCGTTCCTGCAAGGTTCCCCCAGCCTTTTTTTCTTTTGAAACAAAAAAAAAAGGCATGGGTTTCCGAGGCTATCGTTATAGTAATTTTAGTGATTTTTAACTGGGGGGCAGGGGGCATTCTGTCCATTGGTAAATAGTCATGAACGCAGCCTCCGATTTTCGTGAAACTTTGTACGCACATCCCCACTAGGCCAAGGAAGAAATGCCACCCTACATTTTTCAAATCAGCCTCATGGTGGCGCTGTAACAGGCAGATTCACGTTTTGGCCTATAATAACTATTGAACTGTATAGCTAGAATAATAGCAGATCTACAAGCTCACAGCGTTGCAAGAGCTGTGAATATTTTAAGACCTGTCTGCAAATAATAATATCATCATCATTACCATCATCAACCTCGTTAGTTCCAGTTTATCCCTTCTGGAACAGAGGTTTATAGCCCCAAGGTGGAGAACAAAGCAGTACAAAAATAGCTTTGTTGCAGCAGCCATCACTCAGATGTGCTGTAGCAACATAACCCATATTTCACCTTGTTTATGAAACTTGGCAATTAATTCAAACATCTTTTTTTGGTCAGCTGTTGTGCCTTGTCCTCCTTTCCGCACTATAACAAAGCTGAATGTAAATTAAATTGATAACACAAGTCAAGACCACCGTATCCCTGACACTCCCTCTGTGTGTGCAGTCACAGTGAATACACCTGCAATTCAGATTGACCAGTGGTGTAAAGTAACTAAGTACATTTACTCAGAGGTACTTTTACTTTCTTCAGTATTTCCAATTTTCAATACTTTAACTATATTATTACAAAACCACTATTATTATTATTATTACAAAACATACGTTAACCAAATTAACACATTAGCTGCCAAAGACGTATATATACGTCTTTTAATTATCAGCTGTTGTCTGCCAAAGACGTATATATACGTCTTTGGAACCCTAATTTCAACCCTTGTCGAATTATGAACAGATTAGGAGCTAAAAATGTTCGAAGATTTGCTGCTCCATTCACTTCAATGTTAAAATTCAAACGGACAAACAATTCACTTTGTTTTTTGGTTTAAAACTACTGCTTTTGAGCTATATTGAAACATCAACCAAACATGTCAACGAGGTCAAAATGACCTCGTTGACATTTGTGAAACCACACCTGAATCTCATCTGTGATTAGAAACCATCTGGGGATCAATCATACTGGAGGAAAAAAATCTGTGGCTACGCGAACAGGTACCAAAAACATGGCAAAACCCTGGCAGGCAACAGCTAAAAATCTGAAAAAACTCTGGCAGGCAATGTGTTAAGCCCTATATCATATTTTCGATTATAAAATTGCTGATTTACGGCTATTGAAAAATAGATGATCTTGTGAGTTTGTAGATCTGCTATTTTTGAACAAGCTGGACAAATCTTTTCAATTAAAAAACGAAGAAATTGCAAGGCCTTTCATAATGTTTACTTTTGATACATTTGATGCCAAAACTTTTACTGCTACTTTTACTTAAGTAAAAACACAGAGTACTTCTTCCACCAGTACTGATGACACCCAACCACTCCAGAGCGATGATAGCCACCAGGTCCTGAGACTACACCAGTACCAGAGCCATATAAGGAGAGTTGCGTCACCTCCGTTTCACTTCATCTGGTCAGTCCAAATGCGGGTCAGGAGGAGCAGCCGAATAGTGACAAAGCCCTGAACCCGGAAGTTTACGGAATGCACTGGAGTCTATGAGCGTCTATCACTATTTTTCGAGTTTACATGAATCACGAGCCCGGCGCTGTTTCTGCCCCCTCATTGACGCAACTCTCTCCAATAGAAGGCTCTGACCAGTACACCCTCACCCTGAGCCTCGTCCTCCCCCACCCCCAGGTCCCTCACCCCACCTGCACAGTTTGCACTTTCCATTCTTGTGTTAATCCATTAAGACCTGAAGCCGATTCTACAAATGCCCTCTAAATCAATATTCTGAAAAATGTATGTTTCTATATCAGTTGTGCGCAAATTTTTGCATGTCGAGGACCCCCAAAATGATATGTATTTGGCCACGGACCCCCATCTCAAAACATGTTGTAACAGGGACCCCCAGAACCAAAGATTTTAGATAAAAAATGTTCGCTTTAAAAATATATTATTCAAAGATTTGCACACATTTTCACGATAAAAAGATAAATAGCAGATATACAAGCTCATAGCGCGGCACTCGGTGCCGCGCTATGAGCTTGTATATCTGCTATTTATGAATAGCCAAAGACATCTTAAAATGACAGATGCTTTCCCGGTCTTAAAGGGTTAATCAATCTTTTAACCTTCAGTAGAGGTGTATAGGCTTTTACTAGTGAACCAGAACATTATGCTACCCTCCACATCCATCAGGCTCCCAGGAGACCAGTATACAGTCACAGAGGTCATCACATAAGCACTTGACCAAAGATATGGCACCGCTAAGCACAATGAGCAACAGAGACATTAAGACATTATCATGATTACAATGCAATATGAACAGGGACGTGCACAGATAGACTCTAGGTGGTGCTAGAGCGCCTGCCCTTTGCCCTCTTGACCAGAAGTGCCCTTTTGAAAAAAAGGGGTCTTCAACAGGGGGTCCGGGACCCCTAGGGGGTCCTCAGAGTTACTACAGTGGGTCCGCCAAATCTTTATGTGATATGATTTTTCTTTTTACCATAACCACTCGAAACCTAGCATCACTTTTCTGAGGAGAACTTTAGCCAAAAATAGCAGATCTACAAGCCCACAACGCCTCGCGCTGCGAGGCGTTGTGGGCTTGTAGATCGGCTATTTTTGGCAAAGAGGTATAGGTGTAGAGGGAAAAAAGAGCAGACCAAGTTAAAAAAAAAAGTATAATTTACTTGAGCACCTGCCCCTCAAAATGTCTGTGCACGCCACTGAATATGAAGCTTGAAAAATGAAACAAATCAGGAGTATAGTTTTAGTAGTGCAGCCTTGTGCAGCTGTTCCCAACCTTTTCTGGATCAGAGCCCACTTGAAAATCTCTGCAGCCGATTAGCTGCCGCGTTAACAAAAACGTAATATTACGTTTTGTCTTTTTCCACAAGAGGGCGCTCTAACGCAACATAGGAATGATCCTATGACCCTTTAAAAGGGAATGGACAGTTGTGATGTCATCCCAAAAAAAACAGACCCAATGATGGGATCTTGAGAAAAAAGTCCATATCTCCTTTTTTCTTTTGTGGTCAAAACAAGCCATTTTTGAGGGCTATCTCTCTGCAATGGCGGTGTTATTGTTCCAGTCTTTAGATGGGACCCTTCCCATCGCCCAGACACCTTTTGTTTACATCCGGGTCCTCGTTGTGGCTTCTGCAGCTCTAAAAAGATTGCCAATAAACGGTAAAAAACGCTGGTGCTGCCTGTTTTAAAAAAAAACCTCTGGCATTCAATGTGTTAAGTGGTCAGATGGGTACACCAGGTGCATTTTCAGAGCATGTTTATTGTTTTAATGATCAATCAATCTATTTTGTTCCGGCTTTGATCAATGCTGAACCAACATAGTAGCCTACTTTAAGTTCTTATTGATATCACTATGAAAACACATTTTTCAAGGTTTTAAAGAAAAAAAAAACATGTAATATATTTTACATTATTTTTTTTATATTAATATTCATAATTAAAGTCTTAGTGTTTTGCATATTATATGGGAGTAACAAGTGGGGCCTGGCCCACAGATTGGGGTACAATCAACCCTAGTGTCAAGATGGATGCCTTGTCTACAGTGAAACCAAATCCACCTACGGATACAAAATAACACAACCTGAACCTGAACCTGAGAAGAAAACCTATGCGGTGTTGAACAACCCCGAGGCCTTCCACGACGGAGCACAATGCCTCGTTATCCTATCAGTTACGATGGTAATGACTCGCCAATAAAGCCGCCTTTCGCGATGCAAGCAACATCATAGCCGCAAAGCTGCTCTCTAATGAGCGGTTGTAATGAGCAGTGATCTCAAATGTAATGGAGGTTAACGGAGGATTACGTTGAGCACTTTAATGCCAGGCTTTTAGAATGGGCCGAGGCAGCGTCTCTGTTTTTCCCAAAGTAGACAAGAGAAGGAGAAAAAAAGAAAACAGTCAAATAACTCAGTTATTTGATGGTAATGCGAAATCATTGTGGAGGCGAGGACATTTGGACCGAAAAAATGTAAATGTGTGAACGCCGGTGAGGCATAGTTAATGGGTTTAAAAAGTCTGGCTTCGACCATAGCCTCAGGGAAGAATAACAAAAAGGCGCGCGTGCACACACGCGCACACACACACACACACACACACACACACACACACACACACACACACACACACACACACACACACACACACACACACACACACACACACACACACACACACACACACACACACACTCACATAATCCACATGTAGGCGGGAAGAATGATCAACCACACAAATCCAATGAAAAGTGGTAAAAAAAAGAAAGAAAAGAAAGAAAGAAAGAAAGCATCATCTCTACAAGTAAAGCAGAAAGAGTCATCTTGACTTTGCTGTGTGCTGCGTTTTCACAGTTGGGGCAGTCTGACCGCAGACGTGTCAAAATTTGAAGTCTAGAGGGAATAGGTCTGCAGTCAGTGCACCGGTAAATGAGCCAGTATGACTGTGTGCCATGCCGGCAAAGCCCCCAATCTCTTTTTGGGGTCTTCTTCTCAGCTGAGGCCCAGCTCCAGACGCCATCCAAATCCAACTCCGTTGAATTCTTGGCGAACCGATGAACCTGCATGGGCAGGCCCAGGCTTGAGCAGACACAGGACTGTGTCTATTTACATTTCACTTTAGTTTTTGAAGGGCTTGGCTTTCAAAATAAACGAAAGGCTTTGCTCTGAAACGGCAAGCTGATAAAGAGACAAGTAGAAAAGCACAAGGCAGTGGGAAACTATTTGAGATATACGAATCATTCATTTTATATTATTTGAACGCTGTTCACATGTACTGTACTGAGATGGATGGTTGGCTTGACCGCTGATATCAGTTACGCTACATACAAGTCAATGATGCTGTTGGCCTGTGCAAGGCTCATGATGTGCACTGCGATGTTATCTTTATAAATATGTTTAGCCCATTAAAACCTGGACAGTGTCTGTGTGAAATGTTTGCTATAATTTAACCACTTTAACCATTATTTTAAACTTTGGTTCTTCAAAAATAGCAGACACAGTATACAAGCTCATAGCGCGTCACTTCGTGCCTCGCTATGAGCTTGTAGATCTGCTAATTTTGAGTTCACATCTTTGAATATATATATATATTTTTAAAGCGAACATTTTTAACTCAAATCTTTGCTTCTGGGGGTCCCTGGAACAAAATGTTTTCAGATGGGGGTTGGCGGTCAAATACATATAATTTCGGGGGTCCTTGACATGAAAACGTTTGTGCACCACTGATATACAGTAGCAACATATGTTTTCAGAAAACTGTAAGGATTTAGAAGACATTTGTAGAATTTGCCTCTTAATTGGTTAACTGCAGGTGGTTAACACTTGAGTGTACAGCCTTATATAAAAGTATAAACAATGTACTGTTTACCTAAGGCACCACTATAGCTACTAGTTTCATTGTGCAATATATGTAGGAAGTTAAGAGTAGAGTACAGTACTAGTACGGTGAAATTAATAACATAGCATTAATAATGTACTATAGGCAGTCTGGTGATAGAGCATTTGAGTAAACTGTCAATTATTATAAAGAAATGTATATTTCTTTCATCTTGATGGTGGTGCGCATGACCAATGACACATCTACTACAATTACTACTACCAATAATAGAGTTATATAAATCAGACATATTATAGAATCAGATATATACTGTATCAGTCTTTAAAGTCTGGACCTCAGATTTTATTTATGAAATATGAATAACCAGAATAGTATTAATGCAATTAAAAAATAAAGAGTAGATGAACACGTGTAACAAATCATGTATGACAGAGAGCACGAATCAAGCACGATAAATATGAATAAACACTTAGATTTTTTTTTTTAATTAATAACTCCTGCCGGAGAAGAGACTCGGCAACTCTCCAGAGAATGAGCTTGCTGGCTTCCTCAGATGTCCCTTGAATTAAAGTAAACACGTTCAATCAAGCATTTTTTTCCCCCAGTTTTTTTTCCTCTCTCTCAGAGGCAGCGATTCTAAAGTCTAATCTACCAAAGAGGAGTTGAAACCGAAGATTGCTCGTTAAGATATACGCACAACAAATTATATCTCATATTTAACAACTACAGAGACATCAGAAGCCAGCGGGAACATTTCAAACGTTGCTATAGCTGAGATAAGGCGTCTCTCAGCGGGGTACATGAGCGCTGACCGCCCGCTCTGTTAGATTGTGATGAGGCATACACGTGGGACCTCACATCTCAGGAAAAAACTCCAAGCTAATTTTCAAGTTGGCTCTATCTTGATAAATCAACCGACAGAAGTTTAACCCATTAAAACCTGGAAAATCTGTGTAACCACTTAAACCATTATTTTATACTTTGGCTATTCAAAAATAGCAGATATACAAGCTCATAGCGCGGCACCGAGTGCCGCGCTATGAGCTTGTAGATCTGCTATTTTTTTAACAATCTTGACAAGTTTGTGCAAATCTTTGAATATATATATTTTTAAAGTAAACATTTTTTAACTCAAATCTTTGCTTCTGGGGGTCCCTGGAACAAAACATTTTCAGATGGGGGGTCGGCGGCCAAATACATTTTAATTTTAGGTGGTCCTTGACATGAAAAAGTTTTAGGAATCACTGATATAGGTTTTTCAGAAAACTGTTTAGAAGACATTTTGTAGAATCGGAACCTCAGGCCTTAATTGGTTAAACATCTAAATTCTTGCCCCACCCCAAAAAAAAAACATTAACTTAAAATTACATTCTGTGACACAACAGTGGTATTTAGAAAATTATAACCGTGTTCTCCTCCACCATTGCTTCCCTGTTGCTACAGCTGTGGTTGGTGCAAAAATGCATTCTGGGAAGTAGGCTATCCTGAAGGCTCGTTACTCAAAAACTATTATAACATCTATGTATTACTAATTGCTTGTTACTCTTTTCAAACGTAATATTATTACTTTACTTATTACTACCTGCCAACCGTACAGTAACTAGTTACACTACTTTTCCGTTACACATCACCAGTCCCATTACACCTCACAAAATTGGTAATTGCCATCTTTTACCTAAAAAGATTGCACCACTAGCAGTGTTCTTCTGCAGCGTGTACACCACTTTCTCATGTTGTTTCAGGGTTCCATTTGTACATTCTTGGAGTTAAATAAGCACTGATGAGTTTAGTTAATTGATTGATGATGTATTAGGCCATACAGACCCCATTTGATACCTTTTTTCTTTTTATTTATTTTTTAATCTCTGGGACCTTGCGGTGGTCCCCGCACTTGACATTGAGAACCTCTACAACGCTGGTCTGCATGCTTTTACTTTGTTTGTTTGTGCAGCCTGCACTGTAAACTCCTCAGTGCTGATTTAACACCGAAGAGCTAAATGGAATGGATTTGGTTCCCTTTCTACACACATCAGAGTTAAATTTGGTGTATTCAATGTGTGACCGCCCAGTAGAAAAAATATATAATTTTCAAGCTATCTGGACAAGGAATACACTTTGGAGGAAGTTGAGCTGAAGAAAGCATTTAAAGAGACGGACTATATCTCACCGCCGACATCTGGACATAACATAATATAATCCTTCTCGGGAGTTGAGTTTGCAATGTGCCAGAGTGTGAAAACGGATCCGGGGGGGAAATCACACGTACAGTAATGTAGGAGTGGAGATCCAACTGATCCATTCATTTTATGGACTTTGAAATAAGGTAAGAGGGACACTGCATGCAATCCGGGAACCCATTCAGTTAAAAAAGAATTCTTTGAGAGATTAGGGACACTGTGTAACTCCACTCCTTATTCATTGGGGGAAAAGTCAGACTAGAGTCCTGACTCTGAACTGACTGCCTGTCTCCGAAATGCTGACGACATGCAAATCACAATACAGACACTACAGTAGTTATCTTGGTCGGCTGTTCCACCAAGGGGTGTTAAATGTGTTACGAGTGCCTTTATGTGGCAGGGTAAAAACTCTAATATTGAAGTACAGTACTGTATTAAAGTCATTTGTTATTATATGTACTACTTGTTACTGGGAAAAGTACTGTAATATTATTACAGAAATGTGTTACTATAATGTGTTACTGCCCAACACTATCTGAAGGATAGGATATATCAGTTGTATCTTTCAAAATCAGGAAAAGGAGGACACATTCGAACGAGCCTTCGAAATGAGACAGCCTGCTGGTGCCGCTGTGACATAATCGGCCCTCGTACGAGGCCTTTTGCACGATCTCGTCACGTGGTGCCGTGCGACGAGGTGTCCTAAAGACACAGCTGAGCTTTTTGGCAAATTAACCTCCTCCATCTGTGACACCAAGACTTGGAGAAACAAGACAAGCGATAATATTGGTATGACTTCCCTGTGTGATCTGTAGCTGTGGACAGCAAGTTCCTAGGAATGCATCTCCAAGCATGGCATACTGTACATGTATTTGAGCTGTTTTGTTTGAATAAAACCTGGAGCACAAAACTGAGTTGCGAGCCCTATCTTTGTCTCATTATTACTGTTTTTACAGTTAAAGCTCAGCACCAAAAGAACGGAGGATGTGTGTTATTTGTTTTTTCTGAATACTGTACATGTAGCCACACACGCATAAAACACATAGTTTTATCCTTGACAGATCTGAAAAATAGTTTGTGGTCCTTGGCACCGTGCCCGTTGCTGAATGCAGCAACTAGATGGTAATTGACTTTTTAGTTTTGTTTTATTAGGGGATCATCTCAAAATACAAGTACGGAAAAAATAATGTATGCTTTCAATTCATATATGTATTTAATACTTTGCCCGAACAAATTAACAATGGCAGATTTCTTCTACCAAAAATAAATTATGATTTAAAAAAATATAAAACATACTTTAGTCAATTTTAACTTTTTATTCCGGATCAATATACAGTATGAACAACAATTCTTCCTGAATCAGTCTGAACACATGGACAGCTGCTCTCCCTATTGTTTGTGAACAAGAATAGTAATCAAATGTAACAAAAGATGTCCTCAGTAATCTGTAGCCAGACCCATATTCCAGACTTAATTGCATGTGAATATAGGTGGAGCACTGCACTGGAGGTGAGAAAAATCACCATTTTAGTTAATAGGGGAGCGAGGCTATTGTTGCAGCTCCATTATGATTCTCCCCACACAACTCGAAAAAAGAAAGTTAAATAATGGAGGGGGAAAAAAATCAACATTTCACTCACCCAAACAATCCACAATCCATCACTTGTCAGCTTTCACTGTGCTGGCACAGACATCTGCTACTGAATGCACTAAAGTAAACTTTTAGACATAGTTAAAAACATGCGTCCCAAAACCTCCATGCACTATTGACAAGACTTGATTGACATGCTTCGAAATGATGATAATGGAAATACCTCATAAACTGTTGTGACTTTATGCACTTTATGGGACGCTGTTGCATTTGCCCCATGTGTTGTTCTGCTTTATAGAAAAAATATTTTGGTTTCTGTTAGGTGCCCGGTCTTTTTTGTTGTTTTGTTTCTGCTTCTATGTAATATGTCTGAATATTGGGTAAAGTTTGTCTTGTCAAGTCTTATAATTTTGTTTAAAAATAATAAACATATTGTTTAAAAAAAACAAAAAAAACACAGGACTTGATTGTATCCGTGTGCACACTCATATTGACTTGACCTTAATCGGTCTGAGCAATCTATCAATGTGGCACGTTGCCAAGCAGTCTTAGCTGTTGGTGTGTGTGTGTGTGTGTGTGTGTACAAATACTACATTTCAATTAACCCATTGAGACCTGAAGCCGAGTCTCCTAAATCTCAACAGTATTCTGAAAAACGTATGTTTCTATATCAATGGTTCTCAAACTTTTTCATGTCAAGGACCCCCAAAATTATATGTATTTGGCCGTGGACCCCCATCAAAATATTTTGTTCCAGGGACCCCCAGAAGCAAAGATTTGAGTTAAAAATGTTCGCTTTAAAAATATATATATATTCAAAGATTTGCACACATTTTCACGATTTTTCAAAAATAGCAGATCTACAAGCTCATAGCGCGGCACTCGGTGCCGCGCAATGAGCTTGTATATCTGCTATTTTTGAATAGCCCAAAGTGTGAAATAATGCTTTTTAGTTCAAATCTAAAAATGACACAGATCCAGGTCTTAAATGGGTTAAAAAGAAAAAAAACTAAAGCAAATACATGTTTTAATACTTTCAAAAGCATGTACCTTATTTGAAATATTTAAGTATGTTTCAAAGCAAGTAGGCTTCTAGAGTCCAAATTTGACAGAGCAAACTTTCACTTGTAATTGAGAATATGGACCAGGAGTAGCTGTATCTCAACGTGACTCAAAGTGAGTACTTTGTCCACCACTGGTTAAAACGGTGCAGCATTATGACCAGAATTGAGCTGGCAGCTCAATGCAGGGAACTCTGCACCCAGAGGAGAAGGGTGAAGGCCCACAGGGTCATCTGGGAGAGAGCCCTGTCACTCCAACAACTGCTTGTTCACTCTGCCACAGGCTAGCACCATCTGGTCAGAGGGAACATGGGGGGGCTGATGTAGTAGTATAGGCTCAGGGACTGTTTCTATCCCCGAGCTATGAGCTCTGATTCATACTAGGTTTGTGGGAAAATAGCAGATCTACAATATCTGACGACGCATCGTGCTACTACGACACGTTGTGAGCTTGTAGATCAGCTATTTTCCGGTACACACACCGGCACGCAACTATCCGGCTTAACCCTGAGGCCGATTCTACAAAATGTCAGTTTTTAGAATGTCTTCTAAAACAGTTTTTTGAAAAGAACTTATGTTACTATGTCAGTGGTTCTCAAACTTTCTCATGTCAAGGACCCCAAAATGTATATAAATTTGACCAAGGACCCCCATCTCAAAATATTTTGTTCCAGGGACCCCCCAGAAGCAAAGATTTGAGTTACAAATGTTCGCTTGAAAAAGATATATATTTCAAGATTTCCACACATTTTCTACATTTTTCAAAAATAGCAGATCTACAAGCTCATAGCGCGGCACTCGGTGCCGCGCTATGAGCTTGTATATCTGCTATTTTTGAATAGCCAAAGTGTAAAATAATGCTTTTTTTAGCTCAAATCAAAAAATGACACAGATGCGTTCCAGGTCTCAATGGGTGAAGTCTCTTATTGAGCTCAAAACTGTGACGAATACTGTAGTCTATAATGGACTGTGACTCCCACACACCAGCACACATACAGGCACATCACATGTGCATCCACTGTATTCATTATTATACGGCACTGTTCACTTTACATACAGTAATAAGCCACCTATATGTGACTGAGCTATTTATTATATAACTATAGAGTATTTATATATAGAGACAGACTGTCACTGTACTGGTTTACAGCCTCACTAGTCTATGGTTGTGCTGATGCAATTTTATGTTGTTTTTATTCTATTTTGCAAAGTATGCTTTTTGTACTGTACTTTTTTTTTACATTTAGCTTATTATGACTATTTTGATATTCTCACTGTATTTTTTATTTTTTGTCTTTTATCTTTGAGGAGGCTGTAACTGTCACAGTTGTATTGTACTGTAAATGCATGTGACAAATTAAGAGAAACACTTTGCAAACCTTGAAATACACAATCCTCTAACGATGCCATTGCCGTCAGTATGTTTTTTGAAAGATAAAAGAAAAAAGGATAATATATATATATATATTTTTCAAATCAAATCGTGACCCTGAAATCTAAAGTCATATTGAATTGTGGATTTGCATAATAATGACATCCCTATCACAAACAGACACACGCACTCGCTCGCGCACACGCACACGCGCACGCACACGCACACGCACACACGCACCCACACTCAGACTCACTCAGACACACACACACACACACACACACACACACACACACACACACACACGCACACACGCACTCAGACGCACAAACACGCACACACACGCACTTAGACACACATACACGCACACGCACACGCACACGCACACGCACACGCGCACGCACGCGCACACGCACACGCACACACACCTGTGCATCTGTGACATTGTAATGTGATTCAAATGTTTGCTAGTGTTTCTCATTATATATGTGTTTTATATGTTGTTATCTGGCCGTCCTTGAAAAAGAGAGCTTCATGGGCTTCCCTGAATAAATAAAGGAGAAAAAAAAACCAAAAATAACCACACACACACATACACACACACCTCGTGTGCCGTTGAAGAACAGGGTCTGTCGCCGAGGGTTCTGGATGACCACGATGGAGCCGTCGTAGTTCTGCAGGCGGCAGGAGATCTCCGCCGTGCCTCCCTCCAACACCGTCACGTTCTCCGCCTGCACCGCCTGACAGCGTGCTGAGTGACCCGAGGGAGAGAGAGAGAGAGAGAGAGAGGTTAGGCAAGGTAAGGTAAAGTTTATTTATAAAGGCATCACACATGCCTCGTGAAAAATGAATGCGCTGGGATCTCTGCATGGCGTGTCCATTCGGTCCACGTGTCCCCCGCATATATCAAGACCTGTACGACCGAACGCCTTCCAACTTGGTGTGTGTGTGTGTGTGTGTGTGTGTGTGTGTGTGTGTGTGTGTGTGTGTGTGTGTGTGTGTGTGTGTGTGTGTGTGTGTGGCAGAGGACCTGGGGGAGTCATGTGCCAAGTGAGAAGTCGGTCAGATCAGCGGTTGTCCACAAAATACTGATAAATCCGGGAATCCGCAAATATTGAGGATGTCGTCAAATATGACCCCTAATGCAGTGGTTCTCAAAACCTTTTCATGTCAAGGACCCCCCTAAAATGATATGTATTTAAAATATATATATATTCAAAGGTCTGCACAAATTTTCACGATTTTTCAAAAATAGCAGATCTACAAGCTATTAGCTTGTATCTCTGCTATTTTTGAATAGCCATCAACATGAGATCATATAGTATTGACGTGATAGACTGCTGGCATATTTGGGTATGGCTGAGATGGAACTACAGTATATATTATGTATGTTAGTGAGTATAGTGGTGTGAATCACAAACACCATACCATACTATATAGATTCTTTCAGACAACGATTTGATATTTTTTCGAAATCACACATTTTGCCAAGATAGTATAATAACACTTCCATTAGACTCAGGATCCTATACGATCGATACGTGCCCAGCTAACACAATCATGTTATATTTACATCAGCTCACCAACAAGCAAACCACTATAATTTTATTACAGATTTGTCCGTCACTGGATTTTATCGCTGGAGCCGTATTAATGATTGCCAAGCAGATTAAAACATTGTCAAATCATTAATAACATAAAAGGCATGAATGCTTAGGAGTGATAGAGACACTGTCAACTCAGTTATATAGCATTCTATTTAGCCATTCACTAGCAGTTAAATTCATAGAATAGGACACGTTTAAACACCTGCTAATAGAAAATAACGCTAGCGTGGCATGTTTGACCCATTAAAACCAGGAAAGCATCTGTGTCAAATTAGAAGATGTACAAGCTCACGGCGCGTCACTTCGTGCCACGCTTGTACATCTGCTATTTTTGACCATTTTTGAAAAATCTTGAACGTGTGAAAACCACTGATTTAGAAGGTATTTGTAGAATCGGCCTCAGGTCTTAATGGGCTAAACCACACTGCTTCAGAGGATGACTGATAGTGTAGCCTCGATCGTGTTTGGGCTATACTGCAGTTTATTTAGATGTTGTTTTACAGTGTTTAGGTGCCAAAATCCCAAAAATAATCTTACCCGTTTCTAAAAGAATAGAGTCTTCCAAAGTACATTTTCTTCATTTATTCAAACTAAAAATGTGTCCAATAAGGTGTAAAACTCAATCAAACAAAAACGGTAAGAAAAGTGTTTCTGGTCTAACCCCAGTGCTGTCTTTTCCAACTTGTACCCACTTGTACTGAAGAAGGTCACTGTGACCCTGGCCTTATATACAGGACTAAAATCACACATGTGCCTAATCAAAGCAGCTGTTCTAAATCCCTTGATTACAGCAACAATTAAGCACAGTTGCATCATGCATAGTTCTAATACTATCAACATAGTTAACCAAACACTGACAAACTATAAAGCCTTAATATTACAAAACACATAACTTATTCTCACTATTCACAGGTCATACATTTTCAGATATCTGCTCCCACACAGTGTGATAATCCAACAATTAGGAAATCCCTCTCTGAAACAATCACCATGCAATCAGATGCATGGATCAGCGCGCGGGGCCTCACTGCATTCCTCATGTCATCAATACACAGACAGACAAATCGCTCTGCAAGTAAACGCCATGCAGGCGATCTACGCCTGCTTCAGCGTGTGTCAAATCCGTTTCCTGCACGGCACTTAGACAAAAAAGTTGCCCACAATCCAGCTCTTGTCGCGGGTGGGTGGGGCGTGTGTGTGTGCGAAACGAGCACCAACGTGACAGTTTTGCGAGAGTGCGCCCCCTTGTCGCTCCGCCTGTCAGATTGCCCACTCCTCCCTATACCTGAACGCTATATATTTATGAACGCTGGCCTCTCATTGAAAATGAATTACTAGGCACTTCAGTCTCTTCCCGTGTGAAAAGCCCTTTACCCCCTATCCAATCTTTAGCTACAGTAGTAAGTTACTATGTATGCAGTTTGTGAACAATGCTGTGTTCACATGCATTGATACTGACAAACAAACACCGTTCTGCTTCTTTTTCTTTGAGCAGAATAATCGATTGGAACTGAAAATGCTCACTTTGCGTCGATTAGATTGGATCGTTGCCCATTGAGTGTGTATATTAGTGAGCCAGTTTGTGCAAAGAAAGAAGAGAACCCCCCCCCACACACACACAACAGCACCCTGTCCAAACACCTTTATGTTACCAGCTAAGAAACATCCCTGAAATTAAACCTTTTTGTAACTTCTGCTGATCTAGAAAAAAAAATTCTGCCACACTTTCATCTCCTCCGCCGTCCAGATTACAGCAACTCTATGTACTCTGCTTCAAAAAGAAAAAACCCGGCCCGTCGTCTCCAATTAGTTCAGAACGCAGCAGACCTAACACCAGAAGAGCTGAGCACGTTACACCAACTTTACACTCCCTTCATTGGTTAGCCCGGGCAGTGGTTCTCAAACTTTTTAATTCAAGGTCCCCTCAGGTTGATATGTGAGCTTGTAGATCTCTTGTTAGAGCTATTTTCACTGCATGTTCGGCCTAGAATTGGGATGCTATAGGTTTACATTAGACCCGAGATCCTGGGGCAGGACCCCTTATATGGTCGTTCAAAGTCTAGAATCAACTTTATTGTCACATCACATGGTTTACAGGATGTAAAAGTGAAGATTGAAGACGAGGTACCCCTGGACTCTGGAATGGCTATAGCAAATTCACTCTTCTCTTTTTACACACACTTTCATAGACTTGCTTTTACTACCGGGTTACAGTCTGTTCTTATCGTTTTATGCTCTTTTATTATGTTCCTCAGACACCTTTTATCCCTTTAAGCTCTTTCATTGTGTTTCTCACACACTTTTTACACTTCTATCCTTTTATTATGTTTATCGCACAATTTTTCCTTTGTTTCTTTTATCTTTGATGCTGGGTGAAGCACGTTGTAACTCTGTTAAAGGGCTATACAAATAAGGTTTATTATTACTACTATTAGAACAATCCCTATAATGTGTGCAAACAAGTGGTTTAGCACTTGTATGAGAAACTGTGAAGTGAGTCTACAGGCCCCAGTATTGCTATACTCTGTAGTGCAGCCAATGTTTTTGGCAAGACCAACACAGCGGGGCCAAAGCCCTATAAAATGTGATTGTCTCTGTCTGACTGAGTCTCTGAGTGATGAAGTTACACCATTGGTTGGCCTAACAACAAACTAGTCAATCGCAGAGCAGTCAGTCGTCCCTCCGGGCAATCAACGAGAGTCCACAAGCTGCACAGAGCCCCCGGGCAGCCAATCCATCCACCCTGTCCAACGCTTTCACACAACACAAGAAATCGAGCCGGCCATCCGATGGCTGAAGAGGCGTCGAGGCACCGTGGTGGTCGATGGCGTCCACATGGAGTACATGAAACACACCAAGACAAGAAGGCAACTTCCCACGTATAGGCTGTAGCACGCTGTTTCTCAACGTCAGGTCTGGGGGCCCCTGCAGGGGTCCAAAATGGACCAATACGGTCCTGTAATTCTGAGAGTGTACGAATGGAACCATTTTTTAAAGAGGTGGTGCCATGGTTTTGCACTTTTTCTGTTTTTCATGTGTCTATGAGGTTGATAGAACTTCATTAAGCCGCCTGGTGGTGTTTTTATGGTATTTTGAGTTTCTACCTGGAGGCTGAAACCTTGAGGGTCAAACGTGCCAATAGAAAAACAGCGCTTTAGTGACATAGTAAAAACATACCCTCCCCCTCATTATCATAACACAACAGGTGTGGGCATGAGGAGGAGGAGGGACTAGGACAGGTGGACAGGTGGGTGGTGCAGAGGAAGAAAAATCTTCCTCCTAGTATAGCCATAATACCTGATGATCTTGTTTTAGGGGGGGGGGGGGGGGTCACTGAAAATCACGGCACCCCATCTTTAAAAAGAATTCGGACCCCAATCTACACTGTAAAATTCTCAGTGCTAATTTAACTTTGAGAGTGTGCTAATGGACCACGGGTCCATTTGGTTCCTTTTGTACACTCTCGGAGTTACAAACCCATATAAGAACCCCCTGGTGGTCCCCGGACTCTAGCATGTCTGGAGCATGTGAGCATCATGTTTCCGCTGCTCGAAGCTGCCAAAGACCTGGCGCTGCGCCAAGGTGATATCCCTGCCTTAAGTCAAATA
This sequence comes from Gymnoscopelus microlampas, assembly GCF_963454915.1. Classification (NCBI taxonomy): domain Eukaryota; kingdom Metazoa; phylum Chordata; class Actinopteri; order Myctophiformes; family Myctophidae; genus Gymnoscopelus; species Gymnoscopelus microlampas. The sequence continues at coordinate 17,825,981 of NC_139940.1, forward strand.
AGGATATATAGTAATGACCCCAAGAGATACTGGCCCATCTGTCTGCATGCTGTGTGTTCTATAAAGCTCCTGTAATGCCTCCTCCACACGCGTCTCCACCCAGTGATTGACCCCCAGCTGGCTTTAGAAACAGAACTCACAGACCAGGTGACCATCCTGTGCCAATAAGGCTATACTGTAGTAATGACACCAAGGGATACTGGCCCATCTCTCTCTGCATGCTGTGTGTGTTCTAAAAAGCTCCTGGAATGCCTCCTCCACACGCGTCTCAACCCAGTGATTGACCCCCAGCTGGCTTTTGAAACTAACCCACAGACCAGGTGACCATCCTGTGCCAAGATACAGTATATATATACAGTATAGAGGACAGCTTCCTGGCAGGTTGAAGAGGCTGGCACCATCATCATAACTGTCTGGCTGCATGAACTACACATGAAGCTTCAGCTGCAGGTTCAGGCCATCGATCCCACGTTGATTGAGGGCGTCTAGCCCAGTGGTTCTCAATGTGGGGTTTGGGGACCCCAAGGGGCCCTAGTTTATACGTCAGCTATTGGAAAATAGCAGATCTACAAGCTCACAATGCATCGCAATGCATTGTGAGCTTGTAGACTGGCTATTTTTTAAAGAATTGTGAAAAGTAGCAAAAATGTAATAATCTTGAAAACCTTTAACAGCAATATTGTTATGGAGAATCCCTGGCACGAAGTCGTTTGAAATGGGGGTCCTTGGCTGAGTATATCAATGTTGGGGGTCCTTGACATGAATGTTTGAGAACCACTGGTGTTGCCAATAACACTCAAGGAGCCACAATGAAGATGCCACACATTTCTACAGTTCTCTGCTGCCACGTCTGGTCTATGGTGCCATAGTCAGGGTTGCCAGATCTGCCTATTATAATTTCCCCGCAAGATTTTATTTGAAAATAGCCGATCTACAAGCTCACAACGCGTCGCATCGCGGCGCGTTGTAAACTTGTAGATCTGCTATTTTCAAATAGCTGATGTACGCTTCTTTTGGGCTGGTTTTCCTAGACCCGGTTGCTTGTTTCTCTCACAGAATCTGGCAACACTGACCATAGTCCCCCATAATGAAGAAGATGGATGCTTGCCCTCTCCATCACCCTACAGACTGTCTCTCTGGAGGCCTATGAGACACTCTGGTAAACCTTCCTATGGTATCAATCACCCTGGTTGATGTTAGATGAGAAGCAGTCCCATGGCCCTCTCTCTGTCTCCCTCAAAGCAACAGCAAAAATGACCCCAACCTCATAACTCCTCTATGATCTTTGCAAGCGAAGAATCAGCCATTGTGTGTGTGTGTGTGTGTGTGTGTGTGTGTGTGTGTGTGTGTGTGTGTGTGTGTGTGTGTGTGTGTGTGTGTGTGTGTGTGTGTGTGTGTGTGTGTGTGTGTGTGTGTGTGTGTGTGTGTGTGTGTCAGTGTGTGTGTGTGTGTGTGTGTGTGTGTGTCAGTGTGTGTGTGTGTGTGCGTGCGTGCGCGTGCGCGTGTGTGTGTGCGTGTGCAAACGCCAGCTCGTGCACTGGCATATACTGTATCTGTATTCTAAGGATGAATGATGGCAATTATAATGGTTTACATTTTAATCACACACACTCAGAACACACTCTCCATCCATACGGTATACTGTTGAGTTATTCACCACATCCTCTCCCTTACGCCTACACTTACTCAACATCCCTTTTCTTTTTCAGTCTCCTTATCTCTATCACACACACACACACACACGCACACGCACACGCACACGCACACACACACACACACACACACACACACACACACACACACACACACACACACACACACACACACACACACACACACACACACACACACACACACACACACACAGTCACACCTGGCTCTTGTTTGATGAACAGGGAGAAAATGAAGGATGTTTTAAGTGCTGTGTTTTGAAGGTTACTGTTCCATCTCAGCTGAGGTGGAAATTGAACGTCACTCTCCCCCTCTCTGCCCCTCTTCCTCTGTCTATCCTCATTTACCCCTCTCCCTCCATGCCACCCCCCTATGTACCTCTCTATACCCCTCTCCCTCTATGCCACCCCCCTATGTACCTCTCTATACCCCTCTCCCTCCATGCCACCCCCCTATGTACCTCTCTCTACCCCTCTCCCTTCCACTCTCTCTCTTCATCTCACTCCCTGATCACCAGGCTCTCTCTCCCCTACTCACCCACCACACCCTCTCTCCTTTCTCTCCCTTTTTAACTTCAAATGTGTCTGTTGCTTTGTTTTTAATGTTGCTATATGTCGTCTGTGTCCCTTTAATGCCCATATGTACAGTACAAACTCTCAGTATCACTGGCAGTTATAGGCTATAGTATACATGCTTGTGCACAAGGACGTATACTACGCACAATTTACAGATGCTTTCTATACCAAACACAGAATATTGCACCACACTCAATTGACCCCCCTAACCCATTTAGGCCTGAGGTTCCGATTCTACAAAATGTCTTCTAAATCCAGTTTAAAACAGTTTTCTGAAAACAAATGTTCGCTTTAAAATAATATATATATTCAAAGATTTGCACACATTTTCACGATTTATCAAAAATAGCAGATCTACAAGCTCGTAGCGCGGCACTCGGTGCCGCGCTATGAGCTTGTAGATCTGCTATTTTTGAATAGCCAAAGTGTAAAATAATGCTTTTTAGCTCAAATAAAAAAAATGACACAGATGCGTTCCCGGTCTTAAAGGCCTAAACAAACAAACAAACAAACAAGGCGAGGATTAAGACGGAGGCACAGTTTCCAAGGAGCCTCTTTTGATGCGTCCATGGCAGCTGGTGGATAATCATGCTTGATTATGCTGAGGTCAGACCCCCAGCCTTTTTCTCAGGTCATTTTGTTTACACCCCATGCAGTCTAGCTGCCACTCCAGCCTCCCTGCTGCGAGCGGAGCGGACACGACGACCCTCTGTTTGAATTCAAACGATTCACCGAACCGTTAGTCAATGTGAAGGCATGTTAGCCTGGAGCGGTGCACCACCATCGCCTTCACTGAGGCAAAACCAGCTCTCTCAGCTGCAAACAACGTTTTCCTAGCGACTTGCGGGCGAGGGGGGCGGGTGGGGCTGGGATTGTAATTTGTAAGGAAATGTAAATATGGCAACTCGTTTAGATGTAGGTCTACGTAGGTTTATGGTTTACCAAGGACTATAGTCGTTTCACTCATGATACAATTTCTCTTTCATAACAGATACATGTGCCAGATAATCCCCTACAACAAAACACCAAGAGAGTAAAAAAAACAATGTTTCAGTCATTCAGTCCGACTTCACTGTAGCCTAGTAGCCTTTTCATAAATGATACTTAGGCTGTCGTGAAAGTTTATAATATTTATTGAAATAAAGTTTCAAATACAAAGGTAGTAGTAGTAGTTGTGAATTAGCAAACCAGACATTTAGACTGAATGTTTCCTTTATCCTCATCTTGCGCTAATGCATGCAACTGTTTCGGCAGGTTTTATTTTTGTTGTTTCTCATAAGCGTGCATCCGTTGTCCATCAACAACACAGCCGTCTATGCCTTGACTTCACCCGGCCCCCCGACCCCTCGCCTGCAAGTCACCAGGAAAACGCCGTTCGCCTCTCAGCTACACCCCCCCCCCACCCCAAAAGAAGAAAAACAAATCTCCACCACTGTCTTGATCTGATTTGCATCTGCATTTGCATCCTCAAACCCTCCCCCCCTTCCCCCCCTGTCTGTGTCGAAACTCACAAGTGGCGTTCATATGGTTTAAGACAAAGAGCAACATCAATATTGAAGTGCGTGATAAAGCAGGCAATAAGGAGGCTCGATAACAGACAGCAGGAGTATATATTACTCTGCTAGGTGGAGAGGAGCCCCGGCGCTCTGTATAAAACACCTTCAGAAAGCAGAAAACGCTGGGAGACAAACAGATGGTGGCTGCCATGGCAAGACTTGCTGACTTGACTGCTTTGGGGCCCAAATAAATGTCTATACTGTATCTGCAGCCAAGCGTGGGCTGACTACGTATGCCCCTGCGCGCGCGCGTGTGCGTGTGTGTGTGCGTGTGTGTGTGTGAGATAAGGAAGTTGAGTTTGTGTAATAAGTGTGTGTCAGTGACCATATGTGGGTGCATACCGTACTGCAAGTGTGACTCCGAGAGACAGTTGGCATATTGCAATTAACCCATTAAGACCGGGAACGCATCATGTGTCAGTTTTAGATTTCTTTGGCTATTCCAAAAATGTACAAGCTCTAGATCTGCTATTTTTTGAAAAATCTTTCAAAAGCTAACAAGCTAACTCAAATCTTTGCTTCTGGGGATTCTACAAATGTCTTCTAAATCCTAACAGTTTAAAAAAAAAAACGTATGTTGCTATAATAAGTGGTTCTCAAACTTTTTCATGTCAAGGACCCCCAAAATGTATTTGGCCGTGGACCCCCATCTCCAAATATTTAGTTCCAGGGAGACCCCCAGAAGCAAAGATTTGAGTTAAAAATGTTTGCTTTAAAAAAATATGTATTCAAAGATTTGCACACATTTTCAAGATTTTCTCAAAAATAGCAGATCTACAAGCTCATAGCGCGGTACTCGGTGCCGCGCTATGAGCTTGTATATCTGCTATTTTTCAATAGCCCAAAGAAGAAGAAAAACAAATGACACAGATGCGTTCCCGGTCTTAACGGGTTAAGCTACTTTGACACCACCCGATCCCTCCGACTTCATCCAAATTTAATTTTCCCTGAGATTTTAATCGCTCTTAATGCAATACGCTAAGCCGTACATATTCATCACGTCAGGGGACAGACAGACACGCCGTGTAAACTGAACTCTGGGACGACACGAGGAGACGAGAGAGAGAGAGAGTACCGCAGAGGGTACGAAGATAAAGAGGACTTTCTGGAAGAGAGAGACAAAGTCCTGACAATTAACACTAATTGTAGTCATTATTGCCCCCATTCTCTACATCAATATTGTGATTCATATCGGGTTGGCCATCAGGGCCTGCCACCGCCATCCCAATTATTTTCCTAATGGCTATGATTACTCATCTCCGTGGCAACCGGCCTCGGTCACCGTCGTATATAAGACGGCGCGAATTGTAATGACGCCACCGCGCGGGCCGTGACTTAAAGCAAGGTGTGACAATCTTGGGTGATAAGTGACCCCGCGGAAAGAGCGGTCGAGAGACATAGAGAGAGAGAAGGAGAGAGAGAGACAGAGAGGCAGAGAGAGAGAGAGAGAGAGTGGTCAAATGTTTGGTGCGTTTCTGTGCGGAGGAGGGAAAAACAACACGACTAATTACGTGTCCATTTATACATCCACTTTCCTCGCCAGCTGTTGCCTCTTCAAAAGGAAATTAGCTGGAGTGGTGGTGTAGCGAAGGAGCGAAGGAGGGGAAAAAAAGCCATATATCCTTAACCCATGAAGACCTGAGGCGATTCTTAACACATTGGCTGCCAATTATTTCAGATTTTTTTGCAGTAGACTGCCAGAGATTTTTCAATGAAAAAACAAAAGTACTCAGGAGCCGAGATACAGACTTTTTAAGTGTTAAGTTAACAAGGAAGTGGATGGGAGTCTAAATCTTCAAAAAATCATATCTCCTTGGTCTTTAGGTCAAAAAAAAAAAAAAAAAAAAAAAAAGTTTTTTAAATCCTAACAGTTATTTGAAAAAAATCCGATTTTTCAAAAATAGCAGATCTACAAGCTCATAGCGCGGCACTCGGTGCCGCGCTATGAGCTTGTATATCTGCTATTTTTGAATAGCCCAAAGAAATCTACAGTGACACAGATGCGTTCCGGGTCTTAATGGGATAAAGGCCCACGAGCTAGCGCGCCGCTGAGCGAGCCAAGAATGGCATCATCCGTCGGCTTGCCTAGCATGCCCGAGAGACACCACCCACTGACAGTTGCTAGCTAGCGCTAGCTATCTAACTGTGGAACCTTCGTCTGGGGCCACGGGAGACTGAGGAGGGCGGGTGTGTGGAAGGGAGGTGGGCGGGAGATGGTGTTTCTAAGCAGGAAATGATAGCGTCGTAGCGGGGAGTTTATAGGAAGCGATGGTTTTGGGGTATAATAACGCAGCTGGCATGGGGCTGGAGGAAAGATATCAGATATGATGCACGTCCCCACCCCATCCCCACCTCCACCAGTTCAGAATTATACAGCTACACCCACAGCTGGGCTGCGGCACTTTGGTGTGTTTTTTTTTTTTTACCGGGGGATTTTTATGGGTTTCTATTCACTTCAAGGCCAAATACTAAGGCCTGAGCCTCAGAATGCCAATAACGTACTGTGCTCACCGTGTGTGTGTGTGTGTGTGTGTCACTGTGTGTGTGTCACTGTGTGCGTGTGCGTGTGCGCGTGCGTGCGTGCGAGAGAGAGAGAGAGAGAGAGAGAGAGAGGGAATGAAGGGAAAAAGGTGAGAAAGAGAGAGAACCTCCCCCCCTTGACAGAGATATTAATCTGGCCCCCATTAAAATCCGGCCAATAATAAAATACTCCACGAGCGTCGAATTATATTAAGAGAGAACGCTGGCAGCGATCAATAGAGCAGTGCCATGGTGACGGCTATGATCAACAGATAAATAAGAGAGAGAGAGAGAGAGAGAGAGAGAGAGAGGGGGGGGGGCAGAGGGAGAGAAATCATAAAAGAAAATGACTTCTCTTTTCAGCCAAGCGGGGGCAGTATTTCATAGCAGCAGTGCTGAGCTGGTTTGAAGCCTTGAGCTCTCTTGTCAGTGACCCCCCCCCCCCCACACACAGGAAAAAGAAAAGCTTTTATTTACTACTACAGCACTGGAGCGCGAGAATGCCCTATCATTTCAAAGTACATAAACAAATAAATAAATAATATGCGGACAAATTCATAAGACAAGGTCTGTGTTCCCGGTGCCCGTCAACATAATGGTTCCCCTCGCCCGTTGCAGGTTGAATTATTATGCTGAGGGGACCGAGGGACAGAGGAGGAGGACGGGAGGTGGAGGGAGGGAGGGAGGGAGGGAGGGAGTGAGGGACGGAGCGAAGGGTGGGAGGAGGAGGAGGGAGGGAGTGAGGGACAGAGGGGGAAGGATGATGGGAGGGAAGGGGGAGGATTTGGGAAGCGGCCAGGTGGACTCGCTTGCATGGGGTCACGGTAAATTCTAGAAAGTGCCTTGCCGGCGTGGGGTTAGCAGGCTGAATTACCGCCTCGCTGTGTCTGTATCTCGTCTATCTTTATCTCCTTCTCTGTTCGTTTCCCCTTTCTTTTGTCTGTCCTTCTATTTCGGTTCCCTTTTTTTTCGCCGGCTTTCCCTCTCAGATGCATCTTTATAAAGGGTCTAGCACTCTGCCAAAGCACTTTTATTTAACCACATGAACCCCAGCATTCATTGCTATTCTGGGGGGCGAACATTCAGGGAAAATAGCGGACCTATACAAGAACAAAACGCATTGTTGCGGCGTAACTCGGCGTGAGCTTGTAGATTGGCTATTTTCGGCGATGAGATTTACAGCCCGTAGGGATCCCATAGTCAAAGTATGAAAAGACAAGTGGTTCCCAAGCTTTTTACGGATCAGGGCCCACTTGAAAATCTCCAAAGCGGAGATTTTCAAAGTGAATGAAAAATAGCATGACATCAATTGACGTCGTCAATTAAGTCTTGAGGGCCGTTTCACAACGAGCACTATAACTATAATGACAACTATATACTGTAGTTTTAACCCATTCAATCTGCGGGAACGCATCTGTGTCATTTTAGATTTTAGCTATAACCATTATTTATACTTTGGCTATTCAAAAATAGCAGATCTACAAGCTCATAGCGCGGCACTCGGTGCCGCGCTATGAGCCTGTAGATCTGCTATTTAAAAAGAATCCTGAACATTTGAGCAAATCTATGAATGTATATATATTTTTAAAGGGAGCATTTGACTCAAATCTTTGCTCTGGGGGGTCCCTGGAACAAAATATTTTCAGATGGGGGTCTGCGGCCAAATACATACATATCATTTTGGGGGTCCTTGACATGAGAAAGTTTGTGAACCACTGATATAGAAACATACATTTCTTTCAGAAAACCGTTTTTCTTTCAAAAAATCCTTCAAAAAACTCAAGTGGATAGCAGAGAGTTCACGCCACAATCACAACAAAGACGATGGAGAACGATATGTAGTGTTCTGCCAATTATTTGGCCCACTTGAGGATAAGTGGGCCTCCACTTGAGAATCCTCACGGCCTCGCCCAGTGCCACAGGTTGAGAATGGCTAATACATAACAAAAGCAAAGTGGTGCGTGCGGTGAGGAGAGGCTTCCACATTTCCCATCATACACACAGGGTACTAACACCCAGAACAAACAACAGCAACACGAACCGCTCTGCATCCCGGAAGGTTCACATCATCGACAGCCTGTTCATTGCCTCTAACCCATTAAAGACCTGAAGCCGATTCTACAAAATGTCTTCTAAATCCCAACAGTATTCTGAAAAAACTTATGTTTATCAGTGGTGCTCAATCTTTTTCATGTCAAGGACCCCCAACATTATATGTATTTGGCCGCGGACCCCCATCTAAAAATATGTTGTTCCAGGGGGTCCCAGAAGCAAAGATTTGAGTTAAAAATGTTTGCTTTGAAAAATATATATATTCAAAGATTTGCACACATTTTCACGATTTTTCAAAAATAGCAGATCTACAAGCTCATAGCGCGGCACTCGGTGCCGCGCTATGAGCTTGTATATCTGCTATTTTTTTAGCTCAAATCTAAAAATGACACAGATGCGTTCCGGGTCTTAATGGGCTAATTATCTTTTGATTGGATGCAAACCAGGTACTTAGGTTTGTCTTTGCAAAACGGATGTGAGGAGGAATCGATGGGAAAGACAAGACACTCTCTCTGTGGTGGTGAGGGGGGCCTTGCGTTTTGTGCTATTCCTGTCTTTAATTAAAACAACAATATACCCGTTTAAAGTTCCCACTCTTGTGGGTCATCTGTTAGCGACTTCTCTCTCTCTCTTCCCCATCTGGGCGTACAATATTTTCTTGCTATCCCGCCGGGTCGCTGGAGCGAGCCAGATTCAGAAAGTACATATGCAAATTAATTGCACCGCTGCTTGTGTGCGTGTGTGTGTGTGTGTGTGTGTGTGTGTGTGTGTGTGTGTGTGTGCGTGTGTGTGTGTGTGTGTGTGTGTGTGCGTGCGTGCGTGCGTGCGTGCGTGCGTGCGTGTGCGTGCGTGCGTGTGCGTGCGTGTGCTCGCGTGTGTGTGTGTGTGTATGTGTGTGTGTGTGTGTGTGTGTGTGTGTGCGCGCGCGCGTATATGTGTGTCTGTGTGCTCATTGGAGCATTTACTCCAGGTTAATCAGAGTTTTGTGGTGTACTGCTCCTATGAAATAGCTGACTTTGAGATTATTCTACTCCTCCCCAACCTCCTCATCTCCTCTCCCATCCCCTCTTCTCCATTCCTCTCCTCTGCTCTCTCATCTCTCCTCTCCTCTCCACCCCCCCTCTCCTCTCTCCAGTCTAAAAGTATCACTCCATCTCTCCCCGGCAAGCAGCGGCATGCCAGTCAAATCCGGCATATAATAAAAAATACATAAAATAAAATAAAAAGAGTACCTTCTATAAATAATACACAATGCTTTACAAATGTGGGGCTGGCCTCTCTCATTATACCTTCATTGTCATTCTCCAGTAACTTCCTCTCTTCACCCCACAACCTCCCATTCTCTCCGTCTGTGACTCAAGCTTTCTTTCATTCTTTTCTTTTCTCTCTCTACTCTCTCGCTTTGCTCTCACTTGTTCCTACTTTAGACCGGAAACTCATAACACTAGGCTGCCGTTGCCTTGGTTCTCTCTCTAACAAAGTGGTTTTTCAACCCTTTTCATATCAAGGTCCATTATTTATTCGGCATTTGATGAGATTTAGACTCTCAGACTCAAAAGGTTGAATATTTTGTTATCGTTGGATAAGATTTTTGTCCACAATTCCATGCTGTGCGGTTGATGTGGTACCAATAGGAGAGATAACAGGCAGACCTTGATCAAAATAACAATTCGTATACACATTCTCTAATTGTGTTACTTATTGTAAATTAACTCATGCAGATGTTTAACAATAATTTATATTTTTAATTTTTTATCCCACAATTTTGTAACCCTTATTTTTTTTCACCCAGTGCCAATGCCTATAAGCTGTAATCCTGGGCGCTACTCTCCCTCTGCCAGCCTGGGGAGAGCCCCGAACTGAGCTCATGCTTCTTTCAACGCATGAGGAGCCCCCCGTTTAACAGAAATGTAACTCTTGAGAGCGTAAAATGAAACCAAATGGACCCGTAAGGGTCCATTCGGTTTCATTTTACGCTCTCAAGAGTTAAAGATATATAAGGGCCCGATTTGGTTACCAACTCTCCATCATTTAGCTGGGGACCACCTAGGAACCCTCTCTCAAGGACCACTGGTGGTCCCCGGACCCCTGGTTGAGAACCACTAAATCTCATCCACTCCATTTCTTTTTTCAGACCCCACCCCCCCACCCCCCCCCACACACACAAGGTGTCTGATCAAATCATTGATTCCCACTTCCCTCCTGTCTCCTCTGCCTATCCCTCTTCTCTCTCTAGTCTAGTTACCATCGTGTCGCGAGCCGTCCCCGTCCGTTGTCCATCCTCATCCTTGTCCCTTCTGCTTAATGTATAACTCTGTTCGACTGGCGGCGAGCGCAGCGTGATACCGTCGTACGACCAGTGGTGTAAAGTAACTAAGTACATTTACTCAAGTACTGTACTTAAGTACAACTTTACTGGAGTATTTCCAATTGTCTGTACTTTTACTTCTACTATTCTACTATTTTTACTCCACTACAATTATTTGAAAACTTTAGTTACTAGTTACTTTGCAGATGTAAATTATTACATTATAGAACATACATGAACCACTTTAGCCCTATTTTATACCTAGGCTATTTGAAAATAGCCGATCTACAAGCTCACAACGCGTCGCGATGCGACGCGTTGTGAGCTTGTAGATCTGCTATTTTCAAACATTTTAGTACTTTTACTTTTGTTACTACTTTTGTACATTTTGATACCAATACTTTTGTACTTTTACTCAAGTCAATTTTGAATTCCGGGACTTTTACTTGTAACAGAGTAGGCTACTTCTACATTGCAGTATCGATACGTTTGCTTAAGTAAAACATTTGAGTACTTTTCCCCGCCACTGCGTACGACAAAGTATAATAAATCAGGCGTTCTATGCCCTCCCTTCTCTCCCACAGACCTCGAGAGAAATGTTTTGTGCTGGCTGGGGTCTTTTCTTTTTTAAGGCCTTCTCTCTTCTTTGCAATACTCTGTCCTTCCATGTGCTTCCTTTCATATTTTGTCTGATTGTCTCTC
>NC_139940.1:17842364-17844864 GCF_963454915.1 Gymnoscopelus microlampas
CAAAATCTGCTGTTCCAGGGGGTCCCAGAAGCAGAGATTTGAGTTAAAAACTGTCCGCTTTAAAAATATATATATATTCAAATATTTGCACACATTTTCACGATGTTTCAAAAATAGCAGATCTACAAGCTATTTCTGCTATTTTTGAATAGCCCAAAGTGTAAAATAATGCTTTTTTTAGCTCAAATCAAAAAATGACACAGATGCGTTCAAGGTCTTAATGGTTTAATTACCAATTCTAACTTAATCACTGGCATTTCGGTGGGGCCACAATTCACTGGGTGCTCTGAATGTGATGATGTCGTCCTCTGCACCGTGCGTCTCCTATATACTATCTCCCCCTGTAATCGGCTTACATCGTTTCAGCGCCCTTCCTTCGCCGTGGCCGCCAGCGGCACGCCGCTTTGCATTCCAACGGCGGCATATAAGCAGCACTGAGCCTACCACGTACACGCCATGTGCATTAAGACGCTCTCAGTCTATTTGCATGACAATTTCAATTCTAAACATTTGCACGTACAGATGGAATGTGTGCGTTTTTCATTGTGCTCCCCAATTTAGCCATTTCTCTCTGATTCAGTGGGTGTCATATCCACTTACATGTCATTTCGCCTCATAATGGTGTGTGTGTGTGTGTGTGTGTGTGTGTGTGTGTGTGTGTGTGTGTGTGTGTGTGTGTGTGTGCGTGCGTGTCAGTGGTGTAAAGTAACTGAGTACATTTACTCAAGTACTGTACTTAAGTGCAATTTTGAGGTACTTTTACTTCATACAGGAGTATTTCCAATTGTCTATACTTTTACTTCTACTCCACCACATCTCAGAGGAAAAGACTGTACTTTTACTCCACCACAATTATTTGAAGACTTTAGTTACTAGTTATTTTTCAGATATAAATTATTACATTATAAAAAAACACTTCAGCCCTATTTTATACAGAGGCTATTTGAAAATAGCAGATCTACAAGCTCACAACGCGTCGCGATAGCGACGCGTTGTGAGCTTGTAGATCTGCTATTTTCAAACATTTTAGTACTTTTACCTTTGGTACTTTAAGTGCATTTTGATACCAATACTTTTGTACTTTTACTGCAGGACTTTTACTTGTAACAGAGTACTTCTACATTGCAGTATTGATACTTTTACTTGAGTAAAACATTTGAGTATACTTTTTCCACCACTGGTGTGTGTGTGTGTGTGTGTGTGCGCGTGCGTGTGTAGCTGTATAGGTGCATGACTTACGAGCATTGCAGAGCAGCAGCAGTGCCAGAGAGAGGTGGACAGAGAGAAGAAGAGAGCGGCGGCCTGCTGGGGACTGCACAGGCCTCATTGTGTATAGTGTGGGTGTCGTGCGCGTGCACACTACGTGCATGAAGGTGCGCGTGCGTGGCCGACGCGCACGTACTAATCAATGGCTCCTCTGTGGCCCTGTCTGCACTAGCCACAGCTCAGCCACTACACACACACACACACACACACACACACACACAGATTCGTCCTCGACTGCAATGTCGCTCTTGCACACACACACGCGTGCGCGAGAGAGAGCGGACACTGACACTGCCTGGCTTCACTCTCGTTATAATTAGAATGAGAATGTGATGTGAGGACAACACATACAATGTATTACAGCGCGCCACAATACGAGCTAATAAAGTGGTTTTAATGGTAACATAACACAGAGCGGCACTGTCCCCGCGCTGCTGGCACGGAATGCACCGCACGGAGCTGCTGGCCAAAGCCCGGGGTCGCAAACAGAGATGTTGATTTAGCAGTCTCTACCACAATGCACACTGCGATGCACTATGACCGACATAAAGTTCCACTGTTGACATTATAGCACCTCACTTTGCCTTCACAAGGACTTAAGACACACACAGCGCCGACTCTGACCCGCACAGTGCGGCGGCTTTGCCCGCTACACAACAACACAATGCAGGGGCCCCCAGCCCTCCCTCCAGCAGCAACGCAACAACAGAACGCACACACACACACACACACACAGCGAGCCTAGCTATTTTCTACCACACTGGTTTGGGACTCCCCAGAGTGGCTGCACACTTGCATCGATAAACTAGTATATTCCACTAGTATAGCCACCAAAAACCCTCACAAGCTGTGCTATTAGCTGAACGAGAGACAAACTGATTAGAGTTCGCCCTCACACGGCGACATCAAAGCCCCCTAACAGCAGCCCTAACAACTGACCACACAATTAGCCACCATCTGCAAATCAATGGAATGGAACTTGTCTTCTGCAAGTAAGAAAAAAAGAAGAGGATCACCTTTAGAGAATAGCAAAAATACCAATAATAGTATGCTATGTTTCAGTCAGATGCACACTGGCAAACGAACCGTCCATAGCCATTCAACTTCCAACTGCACTGAACTCGAGAACGTGTGAACTGCAAGTGCCTGCGAGGTATATACTGTCAAAGCCAGGCCAACAATGTTCACTCACACACGGACAAGCGGTATTTAATGAGTCGAACAGGGTTTTACT
>NC_139940.1:17849864-17852364 GCF_963454915.1 Gymnoscopelus microlampas
AAAAAAGGAACACAGAACAGAGGTGAGATGAGAAGATGAAGATAGAAGTGGAAACAAAACAAAGGCTAGAGGAAAGAGTGGCGTCGGAGCCAGAGGCGGGTGGGGGGGGGGTGTGTGGGGGGGGGTTGTGGAGTCATCGGTGCCGGGAGGGCGGAGGTGTGGGAGGGCGAGGTGTGGGAGGTAGGGGTTGATGGGTTAGCCGAGAACCAGCGGCGTTCGGGGCTAATGAACGGATTCTATTGGCGGGGCTTATCTGAGATTAAATTTCTCTTTGTCCTCGAGGCTCTTCTCGGGGTAGGCGGAAGTGTGGAATTTATTTCTTTATGCCTCCCTTGAGGCGAGACGGCTGAGTGATTCGGCAGCGTTAGCGCGTGGTGGGCCGATATATATATATATATATATATATATATATGCATGCACGCCACGCACGTGTGTGTGCATGCTTTGTATGGGAATGGGTATGAGTGAGTGAGGTTGTGTAGTTGCCTATTAGTGACACTGCGTGTTTGGTGTGTGTGTGTGTGTGTGTGTGTGTGTGTGTGTGTGTGTGTGTGTGTGTGTGTGTGTGTGTGTGTGTGTGTGTGTGTGTGTGTGTGTGTGTGTGCGTGTGCGTGTGCGTGTGTGTGTGTGGACTGTAGGTGTGCATCTAGAGCGGGTCATTAAGTTGTTATAGTGTGAACGTGGGTGTGTTTCTGAAAAATGAAGATAAATTGGACATGTGCCTTCTGGGGGGAATTTGCGTTTACATAAGTATAGATGTATTTTTAACACGCATAATTTTGCAAGCAGTATAATTCATACATGTGTTTATGTATACAGCATACATGCATTTACATGCAATGAATCATATGTCATTGTTCAAATTTCTGTAAACACATGCAGGTATTCAGCCGGGCACATTCTGAGATACAGGATACTTGTACTTGAACATGTAATTGTGTATCCCTCTCATAATGGGAGGTGAGTAGTTGCTAGAAAGTGTAGACGATCACTAGAAGTATTTTAATAGTCAATTTAATGCCCAGCTGTTATTTACAAATCATTTGAAGCCATATCCTGTGCTTAAAATAAATCCACCTTGTACCTTGTTGATACAGTATGTTTATATGTATTTATCACTGCATCTCAGTTCCATATGTTGTTGAATTTGTGAACATCAACAAATCACGCAACACATTTATGTTAATTAGTTGTCATTGTGATACCGATAAATAGGAACTTAAAGTACTGTACACAGTACTATGTTATTGTTAGTGCCATTGATCCAAGCCGGTACACAATTGCTCGAACTGTCTATCAATCCGATCAATCCTTTTCTGGCCCTGACCAGATAAAGGTTGGGAACCACTGCAGCTAATCCGAACGGGATGCTAAACACTTGAACCCAGGCGTCCATGTTCTGGGGCGAACATTAGCCAAAAAATAGCTCACAATGCGTTGCAACGCGACACATTGTATACATAGTGGATGGAAAAAAGTGGTCAAAGTACAGTTGTAACTCAAGTCCAGTTCTCTAAACCTACAGGGGTTTAAGTGGTTAACCCATTAAAACCGGGAAAGCATCTGTGTAACCACTTTAACCATTATTTTATACTTTGGCTATTCAAAAATAGCAGATATACAAGCTCATAGCGCATCACTTCGTGCCGTGCTATGAGCTTGTAGATCTGCTATTTTTTTTTTTATCTTGGAAATTTGTGAAAATCTTTGAATATATATATTTTTAAGCGAACATTTTTAACTAAAATCTTTGCTTCCCTGGAACAAAAAACATTTTTTAGATGGGGGTCCGTAGCCAAATACATATATTTTTGGGGGTCCTTGACATGAAAAAGTTTGAGCGGCACTGATATAGCAACAGAAGTTTTTCAGAAAACTGTCAGGATTTAGAAGACATTTTTAGAATCTGCCTCAGGTCTTAATCTGAGGTTACTGTAACTCTAATTAGAAAAGCCACAGTTGAAGATAGAGGTGCATTGTTCCACTGTCTATGGTCAGGTCCAAGATTGGAGGAGTTTTGGAGGGAGGTTGGGCAGGAGATACAGAGGATCTTGTTAATTAATACAGTACCAGAAACAAAATGATTTCTGCTGGGCCTCTATCCAGTTGGACAGAATAAAGCGCAATGAATGAATGTTTATAGATATGTGTCTTTTACAAGCTAAAAGAGTAATAGCATTGACCTGGATGAGGCCGGACAAAGCAAGCATTGCACAGCGAGTGGTTCAAGGAACTGTCTTTATGTCTACCTCTGGAAAAGATTACGTATATTCTTAAGGACAAACAAGAGTTGTTTCAGGAGGTGTGGGGTCTTTTTATACGATATATCAAAAATAATAATCTGTCACATTAAATGGAAAGAACCTGGAGAGGAGTAGTGCTGATGCTGTTGTTATTGCCATTGTACTTGTTGTTATTTTGTGTGATTGTCTTGTAATGTTTAATGTAATTGCCCATGTTGTTTTCTGTATTGTTATGTTGTAATGTAACGTAGTTTGGA
>NC_139940.1:17854864-17860146 GCF_963454915.1 Gymnoscopelus microlampas
ACATTATAAATCATGCATTAACCACTTTAGCCCTATTTTATACCTAGGCTATTTGAAAATAGCAGATCTACAAGCTCACAACGCGTCGCGCTGCCACGCGTTGTGAGCTTGTAGATCTGCTATTTTCAAATATTTTTGTACTTTTACTTTTGGTCCTTTAAGTATATTTTGATGCCAATACTTTGGTACTTTTCCTCAAGTAAATCTTTAATTCTGGACTTTTACTTGTAACAGAGTATTTCTATATTGCAGTATTGGTATTTTTACTTAAGTAAGACATTTGAGTACTTTTTGAGTACACCACTGGCATTTAGGTGTTCAGCACGTCAGCGTGTCACTCGACACGGGTTCATTTGTATATTACCATGTTCTTAATCTCTCAAGAACAGATTCAGCTCTGCGTTTGAATCTGACGGTAAACGCGTTGACAACCCGTGCGCATTGGTTTCAAGTGGGCGTGCCTTCAGATCAGGAAGCAGGCCGCGCTTTACCCAATCAAATGTATTGGGCGGGATTCACGTGTCCGTCGATCCTTCCCCACTCGAAACAAACCGAAACTAATTTAACAATAGCGTCCTCGGAGCAGACAAAACCACGGAAAGATATTCACATTTTAACTTGCTCTTTCATCATAGAAACAAGTGGGCTTATAACCAAAACGATCCATGTTCTCTGGGAGAAGTGGTGTTAGTGTTCCGTGTAGAAATATTGTTAGTGGGAACGAAAACATAGTCGCACCACCGGAAGCGATGCGCTGAAGGCAGACCAAAACCCCGGTTTCCTTGCGCACGGGTGCTACGTCTTCTTCCTCCCAGAGCCAACTGAGATAGTCACAAACAGCAGAGGTCGCTGTTTTTCCTTTTCAGTTGGCGAGGGGTTCCCAGATTGCCATGTTCTTAATATGTGTGTACGGTATCGTTATATGTTCCGCCCTGCTATGAGGGGTTCATAATGTCTATCATCACGTATCCATGTAATAACTGTGTATCTTTTTAGACCCTGCCTCATGGGGAGGGGATTGTGTGAGCAACGCAGTCTGTGCCAGGCTTTTGCACAGATTGTTCTGGGGAGCTTCACGGTTGCAGCAGAGCCATAATAAATACAATGCAATATCATTGCAATAAATGGGTTTTCATCTTGACGAGAGTGCCTGACTTGAATTGAGTGGGAATTATTACAGCCCACTGGCATGCTGTTCCTTCAGTGTTTCTCTCCATTGAGACATCGCCTCTGCATGGGTATTAGGTATTGAGAAGGAGCTAGCTAGTTGACACACAGGCTGCACCGTCTGAGCTGGCACTGCCTTCTGTGCTTTGCTTCTTCTTTCTTTTTTTAACCCTGTAAGGCCGGGGATCGAGGGAACGCATGCGTGTCATTTTAAGATTTCTTTGGGTTATTCAAAAATAGCAGATCTACAAGCTCATATGTATGAGCTTGTAGATCTGCTATTTTTTTGAAAAATCGTAAAAAATTGTGCAAATCTGTTATATACATTTTTTTTAACTCAAATCTTTGCTTCTGGGGGTCCCTGGAACAAAATATTTTTAGATGGGAGGGGGTCCGCGGACAAATACATATTATTTTGGGGGTCCTTGACATGAAAAAAGTTTGAAAACCATTGATAATATAGCAACAGAAGTAAAAAAAGAAATAATTATAAATAAACTGACATTTGTAAATTTGCTTTAAAAAAGTATATATATATATATATTCAAACGAAAGATTTGCACACATTTTCACGATTTTTTAAAAAAAATAGCAGATCTACAAGCTCATAGCGCGGCACTCGGTGCCGCGCTATGAGCTTGTATATCTGCTATTTTTGAATAGCCAAAGAAATCTAAAAACGACACAGAGACGCGTTCCCGGTCTTAATGGGTTAATACAGGGTTGAGGAGACACAAACTACATTGTGGTCCTGTTAAGCCTCTTTCAATTATTGTAGTAACAGCCACTGCAGCCTTTTTACTCTTCAAAACCAAGTAAAAAAAGTAATTTCCGGGTATATATATTCCTCTCCAAGGAGAACAGTAAGCAGCACAGCATTGCCATAATGCAGTATAGGCACGCAGCAGCTCAGAGATGTACAACTAGGATAGAAAAATCATATTAGACCAGACAAATATTAGAGCTACTGTATAATACTCCAAGGACAGTGTCAGTATCTGCCACAGCGGTACAAGAGGCGTTGTAATCAAGCCCGACTTTCAAGTAAACAAACTAATGGGATCAGTTGGGAGCATCTTGATGCAGGAGAAGATCTAAGTTTCCACTTTTGTGCTAATGCACTAGAAGAGGAGGTCAATTGGAAACTCACTTCATCTGGTATAGATGTAAATACCATCATTCTTTCTTATAAATGTGCTTTCTATATTTATGTTATTGTATAGCTGCCGTTTAGGCACTGCGGTCCTGCATGTTTAACCGGGGAGACGTGTTGATTTCGTCGACTAAAACTATGACGAAAAAAGGTTTGTCGACTACCTTTTTTCACTGACGAAAACTAAATAAAAACGTTTTTATGATCATTTATGTTGGGCGGGGATATGCCCTGCCCACACATCCAGGTATATCCCCCTTTTCACCCAGTGAACGAACTAAAAACTAAACTACGAGACTAAATATATTGACAATTTCATCAACAAATAAAAACTAGACTAAAATGTTACTGAGGGACGAGTGGAGAAGAGATCCAGTAGAACTAAAAGACAAGCCATTTTATGTTTGGTTGCGCTCGGGTGTTGCGCTCTGAAAATAGCAGATCTACAAGCTCACAACGCGTCGCAGCGCGACGCGTTGTGAGCTTGTAGATCGGCTATTTTCAGCATGCAACCAAGTGTAAAATCAGCCATTACGACGCCATCAAGGCACTGCCAAAATACATTGTAAGTCGACAAAATCAACTGTAGATTTAGTCGACTAAAATCTTATGACATTTAGTCGACTAAAACTAGACAAAAACATTTCAGATGACTAAAATATGTGTAAAACTAATTAGAATTTTATTCAAACGACCATGACTAAAACTAAATCAAAATTTGCTGTCAAAATCAGCACTGCCAGGGAGACGTGTGCCATAGTGCTCACATTACTCGATATCTGAAAGTGTCCAGATAACTTGCAATGTCCCTTGAGTTTGCCTCCGTGAAGAGAACAGCAGGACGCACTACAAGGCCTCACAAATACACAAGGCCACCACCCATTCATTCTCTCGGCACACAAAGTGTCGCCGGGCCAAACTATGCCCAGCATTCCTTTCAACGAATACACACAGATGCACTTAAAGTGTGGCAAAGCAGAACTCTCACGAATACTTAACATTTCACATGTCCACCCACACCCATCCCCCCACCACCCACACACACCCCCCGCCGCCGCGTCCCATGCCGAGTCCTGCTAACTGCCGAGTCCCGGGGAAGGTGTGTGTTGGCATCAGAACAGAATGTGTCCCTGTGGGGCGTGAGGACCAGGTAAGCGGCCTATACCTGCTGAGAGGCACATGCTCCAGTCTCACAGGGGAGACGGTCCCCTGTGCTCTGTCTTTGTCCTCTGGCTTCCCTGTTATCCCATTAAGACCTGGAACGCATCTTGTGTCATTTTTAGATTTCAGCAAAAAAGCATATTTTTTTACGCTTTGGCTATTCAAAAATAGCAGATATACAAGCTCATAGCGCGGCACCGAGTGCCGCGCTACGGGCTTGTAGATCCGCTATTTTTGAAAAATCGTGAAAATATGTGCAAAACTTTCAATATATATTGTTTTAAAGCGAACATTTTAACTCAAATCTTTGCTTCTGGGGGGGGTCCCCGGAACAAGATGGGGGTCCGCGACCAAACACATATCATATTTGGGGGTCCTTGAAATTAAAAAGTTTGAGAATCACTGATATAGAAACATGCGTTTTTTTTTTCAGAACACTGTTGGGAATTAGAAGAATTGTAGAATCGGCTTCAGGTCTTAACGCGTTAAGTGTCAATCACCACAGACCACCCTGAGCCCTGATTGTGTCATATAACTGCATGCATGATGTGTGTCTTTTCCTTTCCATGATGTGCATCCGGATAACTGGGGAGGGAGGGAGGGGGGGTTAGTCTGCGTTGGTGTTTGATGTTTATTTCTGTTCCCCCGACGTTAGCGTGTCAAACCGTACTCGTGGTGTGTGTGTGTGTGTGGGTTTGTCGGCCCGGACTCCTTCAATCTGCAGACATATGTGTGATGTGATATTGATTGACGCATCTATCAAGCTGTCAAGGCTGGCTGCAGCGAACGAGGTTTTCATCTTTTTGGGGCTTTTGTGAGCTAGCTGCCAGGGTTGGTGTGTGTCTGTGTGTGTGTGTGTGTGTGTGTGTGTGTGTGTGTGTGTGTGTGTGTGTGTGTGTGTGTGTGTGTGTGTGTGTGTGTGTGTGTGTGTGTGTGTGTGTGTGTGTGTGTGTGTGTGTGTGTGTGTGTTTGTGCCCGTGTGCGGGTGGGGGGGTCGACGTCACTCCTTTAGCCGCGACAGACTCTCGCTATAGAAATGCTGTACAGTGCAGATACAGTGTGTGTGTGTGTGTGTGTGTGTGTGTGTGTGTTTAGCTGGTGGGGGGTCCGGATAAAGGCGCGATGCTTAATAGTGTGTGCACATCGATGTCAACCATCGTGACCCCATTCCGCCATTTCAGAAACGCCCCGACAAAGATATAATTTCTCTCGCTCGTGATAATCTTTCCTTTCACCAGCCACCTCAATGGAGCCCTTTAGAGAGCTGTATCGCTCTCTCTCTCTCTCTCCCTCCCTCCCTCCTCCCAGTATGTCTTCCCTTCTTTCTCTCCTCCTTTCTGAAGCCTGAGTTATGCAGCGGAAACATCAGATGGCTCTAAGTATAACTCAGGCTTTATTCTGTGTGACCGTTGCTTCTCCGTGACCCCTCCCTCCCAGCCAACCCAGACCCCTCCCATCTCTCTCTCTCTCCCTGTTTGCCCTCGCTGCCTCTGTCTGTTGTTTCTTTCTTTTCTCTCAATTCCTTTCTCTTTCTCTCTCTCCTCTTCTTTCACTCTGACCTTACATGGCGATCCTTGCCCCGGGGTCACGCTTGTTTCCTTCCTCATCTATCTCTCTCTCTCTCTCTCTCTCTCTCTCTCTCTCTCTGTCTCCTGCTCTCTCTGTCTCTCTCGCTCTCCCTCTCTGGAGGAAAATCACACACTCATCAGTTTGCAGGCTCTGTTCTTGACGAGCGAGCGAGCAAGGAGAATATTAACGAACCTCCTCCGCCAATTAACACCTCGTGCACATAACAACCTTT
>NC_139940.1:17860346-17862846 GCF_963454915.1 Gymnoscopelus microlampas
GGCAGTGGAGGAAGGAGGGGGGTCTTCCTCACAGGCCTGCTCAGCGGCCAGTGAACAAATGAAAAATGGAGATGAAATAATTAGACGGTCTGACTAGGAGCGTTCATCTAAATATGCAAATCAACTTAATTTTGCTTTGATTTGCTCCGCTGCCTCCCTCTCCCTCCACCACCTCATCTCTCTCCTCTCTCCCCCCTCTCCCCCTCTCTCTCTCTCTCTCTCTCTCTCTCTCTCTCGTTTTCATTCACCCGATCGTTCTTTATATATTTTTTAATGCTTTCTCTTTCTTTTTATTCTCTAGAGTCTAGCTCTTTCTGTCATTCTCTTTCACAGTCTCTCTCTTGTTTCATTACTCTCTCTCTCTTGGTTTCCTCTCTCTCTCTCTCTCTCTCTTATTAAAGTAGTGTTAATATACTGTACAGTAGAGGTACGTCAGCTCAATTAGTCATCTTTTTATAGGCTTGTGGCAGCAGCCGAGTGTGTGTGTGTGTGTGTGTGTGTGTGTGTGTGTGTGTGTGTGTGTGTGTGTGTGTGTGTGTGTGTGTGTGTGTGTGTGTGTGTGTGTGTGTGTGTGTGTGTGTGTGTGTCAGCGTGCGTGCGTGCGTGTATGTTTGCCTGTCTGACAGTTTTTTCGGGGTTCAGTCCATGAATCACCGCGGCGTGCACGCCAACATAACGTGCACTCACACATGAATCCATGTGTGTGCGCATGTGAAATGTGTGCACGTGTGAGTATGCATGCATGCATATGTGTGTGTTAATGTCTGTTTGTCGTACATGCCCGCGTGTGTGCGTGTGTATGCGTGTCCGTGTGTAATGTGGATTATGACTGATGAAAGTCACCGCGGAGAAAAGGCAGCTGTTTTGTTTCTAATGACAATCTGTCAGCCGCACTCATGGCTAACTACCATCCTCCTCCTCCTCCTCCTCCTCCTCCTCTGACACACACACACACACACACACACAACACACACACACACACACACACACAGGCCCCGCCTCTCCCATCAAGGTGGCTATTTGCTCTGATCCATCTATTGGCTCTTTCCACTATAAGAAGCCATGTATTTCACAGGTTCTAGGTGTGTTTCCATTATACACTGTACAGCTCCGTGTCAGACAGGGTTCTCAGAAGCTAATTTGGGCCCTGCTCAGTCGGTAGAGCTTTGGACCACGAGGTCATGAGTTCGATTCCTGGCACCGCCAACTCATTAGTGCATTAGTAGCACAGCTTAGGCAAGTCGTGCGGTATAAGTACTTGGAGCTGATGGTAGGTGTGACAATGCTCCACCTCAGCAGTCCATCTCCCTGCAGGGGTCTATAGCGCATTGTGCCATGCAGGGATACATTCCTGCGTTCTCGGCTGATATCGACAATAATGGTGCGTTCACACAGGGGCGTCACGGCCATTCACTGTGTGTACGACGCGACACCCTCACTCTCACAGATCCGTGATTTCATACCCCCCACTTTTTGAAAAAAAAAAAATATATATATATATTTTTTGATAATAAATCGGTAAAATCAGGTAAAAATATGAATTAAATAACCTAACACGCATAACGTCTTAAGATAAAAGTGATGGATAATACCATGAGAATTATTTGCAACTTTTGTTCTGTTGAAGATGATGCCTGGGGTTAGAGGGAGGGATGCATATGTTTTGTATGAATAGTTGGAAGTTATATAATGTGAGAGTAAGTCTTTACTTGAAAATTTCCTTCAAAATTTAAGTTAACCATGGAAGTATTGAGTTTGATAAACCTCTAAACTAAAGGACCATACCTAACCCTAACCCTAAAACCGAAATAAAGTAACCAAAACACGAAAAAAAAACTAAAAAAATCCGCACAAAAAACACACAATTTTGAAAATACAGAATTTGTTTACATTTGACAGTTACAAATGTTTTTCACGCTTTTTCAAAAATAGCAGCTCTACAAGCTCATAGTGCGGCACTCGGTGCCGCGCTATGAGCTTGTAGATCTGCTATTTTTGAATAGCCAAAGTGTAAAATAAGGGGTATAGTCCACCGAAAGTCCATCCCCCCCACCTTCTGAGAGCCTGTGACGTCCCGTATGCGTTCACACTGGCAGATTAAAAAATACACGCTATACCATTCATTTTCAATGGAAACCAGCAACATGAAGAGGCGAAGATACATCCGAAGTTTGTAGCTGTAGCTCTAGCGACAAAGATCCAACGCTACAAATTCAAGTTGAGCAGGGTTCAATTCCCGGATACAAAGCTACAAAGCTACAACTGTAGCTCCGATGTCCGCACGTTTGATGACGTCAGCGACCGCGTTGAGCAACACAGATACAAAGCAACACAGCGACAAAGATGCGGTGTATTTTTGTATCTTTGTATTTTTTAATCTGCCCGAGTGAACGCACCATAACCCCCTCCAACCATCTTACTTGTTAGTTCTTGGAACAGAGAACTCAGAACTTGTCCTTTTAAATGTTTTTGAAAAGAGTGGAAATAGCCGATCTACAAG
>NC_139940.1:17867846-17894266 GCF_963454915.1 Gymnoscopelus microlampas
TGTAACAGCGGATCGTAGAACCTTATACGGAAAACCACCCACTCTTTTACACTTGAAGTGAAATTGTTAATTTAACTGAGAGTTAAATTAACAACAATTCAATACAGCAAAATTAACACCAATTATAACAACTGCCAAAGTTGCACTATTTTTGAACTCTCAGATTTAAATTACCACTCCAGGATTTTACGGTATACATACACACTGAAAGTGACAGAAGCATTATAGTGCATCCCTTGAGTTCAGTAAGTTTACTTCTAGTTGTTAGAATAAGTTAACTTCTGAATTTAACATAAAGTAGTATACAGTATGTACACACACGGCAACAGCCTGGGTGATAATTTAAGTCTGAATGTGTCAAAATGTACCTGTAAGGATTTCGCTGTGCAAAATCAACCCCATCCTGGTGAGAGAGAGAGAGCAGCCTTTCCTCTCTATGAAGCTCTATCATGTCAACCACCTGCTAGCTTACATCAGACGAGCCCAGACCGTCTTCAATCCGCTATTTGTTACATCTTCCTCTATAGAACATTGGTTCTCAAAGTGGGGTCCGGGGACCCCCAAGGGTGCTTGAGGGAGTTCCAGGGGGTCCCCAGCTAAATGATAGATTAGGAACCAAATGGACCCTTATGGGTCTGTAACTCTGAGAGTATACGAATGGAACCAAATGGACCCAACTCTGTATACTCTCACAGTTAAATTAACATTGATTTTACATTATAAATTGGGGTCCCAGATATATAAATGCCATTAAAATTGGGGTCCGTAGCCCTAATGCATGTCAAACTGGGGGTTCCTGAAATTAAGATGTTTGAAAATCCCTTGTAGAGCCGTAAAAATCTTCTCTTATGGGGGTCCTTGGCATATCTTTTCAAATTGGGGTCCACGGGCTATGTGTCAATTTGGGGGTCCTTGACATGAACAAGTTTGAGAACCACTACACACACACACACACACACACACACACACACACACACACACACACACACACACACACACACACACACACACACACACACACACACACACACACACACACACACACACACACACACGCACACACAGTGGAACACGACTTCCACTGATTGCCTTTTTAAAACCGGAGTTCAAACCAAAATTAACGAGCCAACTACACAAACTGCGGGAAACCAATTTTGATAACAGCCGCCGTCTCTCTCTCTCTGTTTACTCTGGTGTAAAACACGAGAGCCGCGGCAAACGCCTAAAAGACGAGGCGAGAAGTATAAGGGAACATGTGAGGATCGACTAAGCTGAAGAAGGTAGTAAACATTGACAGCGCTGAAGTTACGTGGGAGGTGATGCGAGTTTTTTCTCGCACAGTGCCAGGGCACAGCCCAAAAAAAAACAAAAACACCCTCCATCTAATTTAGGAGCGCTTTCAAGATAACGAATACACCGCAGCACTGGCTTAACCTTAATCTCTGCTGAACCGTTCTCTTCACGCGTTCAAGGGCCTGCGGGTTCAAGACTGTGGAATGGACAAACGGATGTTCAAGTCCCCCCGTTAAAACTTGTCGCCATGACTCGTCGGAGAGAGCCGGACAGTGTCTGTTCGGCCTTGAAAGCACCTGTTGATCATTCTAATGAGCAGTTTGACGATAACACCGTGGAGGGGGTCGGATTAATCAGAGCCAGTTGGCTGGAAGCTACCTTAATAAGGCAGTGTAAATGACCAAAAAGTGTGTGTGTGTGTGTGTGTGTGTGTGTGTGTGTGTGTGTGTGTGTGTGTGTGTGTGTGTGTGTGTGTGTGTGTGTGTGTGTGTGTGTGTGTGTGTGTGTGTGTGTGTGTGCGTGCGTGCGTGCGTGCGTGCGTGCGTGCGTGCGTGCGTGCGTGCGTGCGTGTGTGGCTGACTTCTTAAGAATATTCTAAAGGCTGAAAGGCATTCAAGTGAGAATGTTTCAGCCTTGATTATTGTTCTGCCATCACTTTTACAAATCCTCTGTGTGGGCTATAGCACCTGCACCTGCTTAGCCCACACACAGGCACACACATAGATACAAATATACATACACACACACACACACACACACACACACACACACACACACACACACACACACACACACACACACACACACACACACACACACACACGCGCGTGACACGGGCACACAGTGGTCGATGATTACTGCTGCAGCCTTGACAGCACCCCTGCTTTAATTTGGTGGTGTAATCATTGTTATTACACCACTCTGCCTGCAGGAGCCTTTCACACTGAAACCCATAGGCGCGCGCACACGCACACACACACACACACGCACACACGCACACACACACACACAGACACACACGCTCACACACACAGAGAGTACATTATGTGCATTTTCATCTGATTGCTTTCAAAAGGAGCTGTAGGCATGAACAGACACACTACTGCACTTAACACACACACACACACACACACACACACACACACACACACACTAACACCTGCACACGTACACTCTCTCTCTCACACACACACACACACACACACACACACACACACACACACACCACACGACACAAACACACCCGCAGAGACAAGCGAATCATCCATCCATTTGAGCCAGTGTGTTCTCCGCGGCCAGCTCCCCATACCAACATCCATCGCCTAGCAACCACCTATCAGGAGACACACTCACGTCCAAACCCCGGTCGCAAGCCCCGAATGGGAGCCAATCAGGTGAGCCGCCTCCCCGGGGACAAACCACTATGATCAAGAGGCGGGGTGGGGGGGGGGGGGGGGGGGTGGGTGTAAAGTGGTCGATAATTTCCCTCTCTCTCTCTCCATGCTTTATTGGCAATTTGGCAAGGAAGTTCAAAAAGAGAGAAACTGTAGAGCTAATATGAAACATAAATTTAAGAAAGAGAGTGAAAATATAATGGTGTGCATGAATGTGTGTGTGTGTGTGTGTGTGTGTGTGTGTGTGTGTGTGTGTGTGTGTGTGTGTGTGTGTGTGTGTGTGTGTGTGTGTGTGTGTGTGTGTGTGTGTGTGTGTGTGTGTGTGTGCGTGTGTGTGTGTGCGTGCTCATGTGTGCAAGTGTCTCTGGTTTTAATGTAAGGATTGTGTCTGTTAAAGGTGGTTTGATGAATGAAATGTGTATCGATATGGTGTTTCGTTGTTCTTTATAACTTTGTCATCGCAAAGATGATCTGGTTGGAAAGAGGCGTTTGATAGAATGCACAAATAAAACCATCTATCACGGTTTGTCTCTCACTTTTATTCATGTGATGTTTTCATCCAGAGACTGTGTGATGGTCATCAGTTGTTCTCAAGCTTTTCAGGCCGCGCCTCCCCAAAATAATCATATTTGAACTGGGGACCTGCCAAAATAATCATATTTGAACTAGGGACCCCCCAAAATAATCATATTTGAACTGGGGACCCGCCAAAATAATCATATTTGAACTGGGGACCCTCCACCCTGACAAGCACTTGGAATGTAGGAGTCGAGATACATTTAGTTTGAATCGATTCCACAGATAAATATTGTGGAAAACAGCCACGCTTGTAGATCGGCTATTTGTCCCTTCCTTATATTATTTGACAATTTGGCCCCAATGTTTGACCAGTTTTTATAGTAGCCTTCAGTTTGTTGATTACTTTTGATGCAGTAATGGCCTTTTTTCTTTTCTTTCTTCTTTTTTTCATTATTTTACACTTTGGCTATTCAAAAATAGCAGATATACAAGCTCATAGCGCGGCACCGAGTGCCGCGCTATGAGCTTGTAGATCTGCTATTTTTGAAAAATCTTAAAAATGTGTGAAAATCTTTGAATATATATTATTTTAAAACAAACACTTTTAACTCAAATCTTTGCTTCTGGGGGTCCCTGGAAAAATAAATTGAGACAGGGGTCCGCGGCCAAATACATATCATTTTGGGGGTCCTTGTCATGAAAATGTTTGCTTCAGGTCTTAATGGGTTAAAAAGGTCATTGTCTCCTCTTCACTGTCATCTGGGGACCCCGGGGGTTGAGAACAACTGTGATAATGCACTTGAGATAAACTAGATTCTTACTTGACAACCCCCCCTCCCCCCCACACACCCTCTCTCTTCTCTCCCTGCATGGTCTATTTCCCATGCAGTCCCAGTGTGTTCAAAATGCATGCACCTGCTGTACTGCAAGGCTCTCTGGGTAAACGGCGTGAAGCGCTATTACGTGCTTATATCACCCCTGTGTGACTCACCCCCCCATCGCTCTCTCTCTCTCTCTCTCTCTCTCAGTTCCTCTTCCCATCTATCCACTCATCCTTCCCTCGCTCTCTCGCGCCGTGTCCCTATCTATCTATATATCTATCTATCTATCCCTGTGCCTTCCCTGCTTCCATCATCTCTATCGCTCCCCCGTGTGCCGTGCCTCTTCACCTCCTCGCTCTACCCACCCCCCCCCCCCCCACCACCACCCTTCCCTCCCTCCCTCCACCTCCTTCTCGCTCAATATCCTCTGTTCTATCTCTCTCTCTCTCTCTCTTCTACCTCTCCTTGACTCCAGCCTCTTCATCTCCCTCTCATGACTCTTTCACTCTGCTCTTCATCTCTCCTCTACTCTAGTGTCTCTCTCTCTCTCTCTCTCTCTCTCTCTCTCTCTCTCTCTCTCTCTCTCTCTCTCTCTCTCTCTCTCTCTCTCTCTCTCTCTCTCTCTCTCTCTCTCTCTCTCTCTCTCTCTCTCTCTCTCTCTCTCTACTCTTCATGTCAGGCTGCAGTTTCCTATCAGTTTGTCACATCTCTGGCTGGTCTCTGGTGTCTCCCACTCCTTCATTTTCTTCTCTCCTCTACGTTTTAACTTGGTCCTGATGGCACTGCTCTGTCACTTTCACCCCTCTTACCCCCCCCCCTCTTTCTCCCTCTCTCTCTCTCTTTCTCTCTTCTCCTTTAATTGAATGCGAGGGCGGGAATGGCAGGGCATTTTGTGCCTAACTATCGACGTGAGTGTGTGTGTGTGTGTGTGTGTGTGTGTGTGTGTGTGTGTGTGTGTGTGTGTGTGTGTGTGTGTGTGTGTGTGTGTGTGTGTGTGAGTGTCATTGGTATGGTAGTGGTGTCCGGTGGTGATTGCAGTGAATGCTGGAGCAGAGTTCACAGAGAGGACAAGATCAGGGAGAGGCAGAGTAGGTTACACACACACACACACACACACACACACACACACACACACACACACACACACACACACACACACACACACACACACACACACACACACGCAGGTGCGCACGCACACACGCGCACGCACACACATTAACTCCCACTGGTTCAGGCAGACCGGAGGCAGAGGCAATTTAAAGTGTAGGTTAATATCACTGTGTGATACTTCAGTAGATGGGGACAAATGCACACACACACACACACACACACACACACACACACACACACACACACACACACACACACACACACACACACACACAGGTGTGCATGCACAAGCACACACAGGCACGCGCGCACACACACACACACCACTTTATATTACAGATATAATTTAAAGTGATGGCTAATATCTCAAACAATATTGCAGCACAAGGGCAGACACACACACACACACACACACACACACACACACACACACACACACACACACACACACACACACACACACACACACACACACACACACACACACACACACACACACACACACGCATATAGATACTCTCGAGTCTACTCACGCTGAATGCAAATGTTAATGGTAAGAGTGCACACACACACATTACAGTATGCACATACACACGCTCTCACTCTCTCTCTCTCTCTCTCTCTCTCTTATCCCCCCCCCCCGTGCGTGTGTACTGGTGAAATGCATGATCCTTATCGTTCTAACGTCGGCAGCATACTCTAATGGAACACAACCTTTGCTGGGCTATAGGGCAGGTCAATACAAGCCTTTCCCACATTCGATTCCATTGGCACTCAAGCTTTTTAATGTCAAAGGACCCCCCCCCCATATCTCTGAGAGTGTACAAATGGAACCAAACGGACCCGCAAGGGTCCGTTTGGTTCCATTTGTACACTCTCAGCGGTTCCGGTACCGGTGCCGGTCATCAAATTATTGGCTTAGGAATGCGACAAAAACTAAAAAATATGCATGAATTCCAAGTCTCCATGGGGTGACTAATCGATAGAATATATATATATATATATATTGGGTGAACTATCCCGTTAATGTTCTTGTATATTTTCATTAAAATCTTAATGTGTTTTGCCAAATATTTGGAGGCCCCCTTGCAATACCCTCGCTGGCCCCATTCTCAGGTTGTTCTTGCACCTCCATAAGTTTAGGGGCGGCCATAGCTGAATGGTTAGAGAGCCCGCCTGGGAGTCCCGGAGGTCCCGGAGGTCCCAGGTATATAACTCCAGCCCCAGTGCTATTATAGAGTCCTTGATTATGTATTCAAGGACTCTGTGTGTGTATAATGGATTTAGCTTTGTATGAATTTGTATTGGGAAGTCGGTTGGAAGTTCTTTTATATCTACACGGACAGAGGGAGTTGTCTTACTGTACCTACGGACACTGTAAATGGAACACTTCCGTTGCCCACGGCATTTACAACGCTGATGAAGGCTTGACGCTGAAACGCTTAGGTTGTTCTGTCTGCTCTGCAGTACACCATGCCAACTTAGATTTCGTTCACAAACACACATTAGATATACCAGCCCACGTAAGAGCAGTGAACAAGCTAGAAAAACTGCTTTCATGTATTATGCTCCACACAAATGGAACAAACTTCAGGACTCTCTGAAACTGAGCGATTGGTCTCAATAGAGACATTCAGGGTGCTTCTTGAGGACACACACTACATAGTGACTGCATCTGTTTCATGTAACACTATGTTTATTTGCATCTGTGACATCGTAATGTGATTCCAATGTTTGTTATTGTTTCTCATTATGTATGTATTTTATATGTTGCTATCGGGGCGTCCTTGAAAAAGAGAGCTTAGTCTCAATGGGCTTCCCTGAATAAAAAAAGGAAAAAGAAAAGAAAGAAAGATATTCGTTGCTGTCGGGCAGAAACCAGCTGAAGTAAATGTTTCCGCTTTTGCATTTTTTTTCCATAAATCAGTGCTATTGAACACCCTTTACGTCTGTGTGTTGATTTAAAAGATATAGAACCAATGAAAAGTATTACAAAAGTGCCTCTGACAAAACCAGCTAACTCCAGCTAACTCCATTGGATCCTCAAACTTTCTGCTAAACCAGCTAAGTCCAACAAAAGGGGGGTGGAGTTAGCTGGTTTTGCTGACTCCAGGCGGCTCCACCCCCTTTTGACCTCCAACCTCATTGTGAGCTTGGAGATCCATTTTTTTGTTTTTGTCATTTCCTGAAAAATGAACATTTTGGAGTTAGCCGGTTTATATATCTACTAGACCATACCCGGTGAAGGGCGCAGGCGAAAGTAGTTGCAAAGTTGGGGTTAATGCACGTCCTGTCGCGCGGTTTCTCCCCCGCGCGCGCCCCGTCGTGGCGCCCCCCTATTTTGGGGTACCAAAAGCGTGGGACAAAAAAATCCAAAAGTGAAAAAGAAAAAAGAAAAAAATGCAGAATTTCTTTTTTATTTTCCTGGGGGTCCCCGTGCACCCCTGTGGAACATGGCGGACCCCTTCGCCTGTTTTTTTAATATTATAGGAGGGTGTTGTGATGTATTTCATATAAATGTAATTTCAGTAATGCATTGAAGCTGGTATTGAGGCGGTACTAAAAGAGGCGGTACTAAAAGAGTATTTGTAGTAGTAGTATTTACTCATTTGAAGTACTCTTAAGTATTGTTACTCAATGTATTTTCTTGAAAGTGTTTTTAATGACTTTATTAGCTTTAAAGTTTTTTTTACAGATTTTTAAGTATTTTTACTGTTCTTATCAACTTTTAGGTATGTGTAGTGTATTCATCAATCTTTAAGTGTTTTTACTCTTTTTTTCAACTTTTCAGTACTTTTAAGTATTTGTACTCATGTTGAGTACTCTGAAGTATTTTTACTCAAGGTATTTGAGTATTCTCTCCGTCCCTCTCTCTCTCTCTCCCCATCTCCCTATTTTCACAACGCATCGCGAGGCGCATCGCGAGGCGTTGTGAGCTTGTAGATCAGCTATTTTCACAACGCATGGCGACGCGTTGTGAGTTGATGATGCAACCTTTATTGTGAAGGAACGACTGGAAGAACGTTCATACAGGTTGTTGATAAGATGTTTAACGTAGCTGTTAGCCGTAGCATGCTAATTGCTAACGCTACCCAGTTGCAAATTTGGGGTTAATGCACGTCCTGTCGCGCGGTTTCTCCGCCGCGCACGTCCCCGCGCGTCCCCCCCCCGCGGCCCGCGGTCACCCCTCCCCACGGGCGTATATATATATATATATATATCAGCACGGAGAATGGCGTAGGCATGTTACTCGCCCGGCCCGGGCCGTCTGGTCATGTGTTTACTTTCCACAGAAAGAATTGTAGACGTAGTCAGAGAGTGGGCGGGGTCTGGGTGTTGCCATGTCGGCGTACTGTAAGCGCTGTAGGGCCAATGTTGGTGGTATAAGGTTCGTTTGGTTTGGCCTCGTTTTCATAGATCTTGCTGCTTGTTTCTCTCGCGAAACCTGGCAACGAAACCTGGCAACGAAACCTGGCAACGACGCATGCGCAGTTTGATCAAGAGTCCACCCTACCACCAACCACCACCGTGAGCTTACTAGAATTATAATAGGATATACATGTAGATCAGTGGTTCTCAAAGTGGATTCTAGGGACTCTCTGGGTTCCTTGAGGGGGTTCTAAATTGACCCTTACAAGTCTGTAGCTCTGACAGTATACAAATGGAACCAAATGGACCCGTTAGGGTCCATTTGGTTCCATTTGTATACTGTTATTGTACCAGGTCCATGAAAGCCACAGATGTCTGCATTCCTCTGTTATCAGTGCACTCCTTGCAGCCGTGGAGTTCTCTCTCCCAGTTTGCTCTGCTGTTATAAATTACATTCAGTATAGATTACTCAGAGTAATCTGATACTTTTAAGTACTGTTGGTCACGCCTCCCTGCTAGCTTCTCTGTCTCGCTGTATATAAACCAATGTAAAGTATTTGTACTTCAGAATGTTTCAGGGTGCTGTATACATTACTCCTTGTGTGCGCAAGTAAAATCTAAGACGGAGATCTCCATTGTGTCAAGTGTCTATCTTATTTCTGGTGTGCTGAAGCCCTGAGGTGATGTGCCAAATGATAGTTTTATGACAAAACTCTATCAGAGACCTTGAAATTTCAAGGTTTGAGAACCACTAATATAGATATATAAATAAAAGATTATTATTATAAAGTACCTTTTCCAGACCGTGCAGCCGGTAATAAACTAATTGGAGTCGTGCTCTTGATGTAAAGATGATTCCAGGCCTCAGCAATGTGTCAAAGTGATGTAAATAGGCATATAAAAAAACAACCAAACACTTCCCACGCTGCACATTGTGTCTCATTGGTCAGAAGTTCAATGTGCCTGTGATTTATATTGGTTTACTTCCGCAATCTGCCCAGCAACATACAGTACAGTACCACGGACATTGGAAAACAAAGAAAAGGGTAAAAACTGATGGTGATTCTAGGATCAACCGAAAAAAGAAGAAAGGATCCGGGCACTCGGAAAAGGAATGGAGGAGAAGACCATTACAGAGGTTAAAGCGCCCTGATGAAGACCGGTGCGGTCGGAACATGTTGGCAGCTATTTTCAAGGACCCCCTTGAAAAAGAGATGGTGCATCTCAAGGGGTTTTATCCTTCTAATAAAAGGTACTATATCCTTCTAATAAGGTACTATATGTAATGGACATAAAAAGTACTTTGATTTGACGTCCTGTCCTCCGGGCTCTTTTTTTGAGTGCTCAGATCTTTTCCTCTTTTTTTCAGCACCATGGACAGAGAAAGGTCGGCTGAGGATAATCCCTCTCCGAGCGACCGCAAACACAAGCAGATGTCAGTTAACCCTTTAAGACCCGTAGCCGATTCTACAAAATGTCTTCTAAATCCCGACAGTTTTCTGAGAAACGTATGTTTCTATGTCAGTGGTGCCCAAACCTTTTCATGTCAAGGACCCCCAAAATTATATGTATTTGACCGCCGACCCCCATCTCAAAATATGTTGTTCCAGGTACCCCCCAGAAGCAAAGATTTGAGTTACAAATGATCGCTTTAAAAGAATATATATTCAAAGATTCGCACACATTTTCACGTTTTTTCAAAAATAGCAGATATACAAGCTCATAGCGCGGCACTCGGTGCCGCGCTATGAGCTTGTAGATCTGCTATTTTTGAATAGCCAAAGTGTAAAATACAGCTTTTTAGCTCAAATCTAAAAATGACACACAGATGCGTTCCAGGTCTGAATGGATTAATGAATGGAGACAGACGGCACATACTTTCTCCACCGTGTCTGCATGTCATCAGAAATGGGTGAAACCTCCGAGACAAATTATGTCAAAGCACGTCGGATGTTGAGTAAACAAACAGTGAAGATCTGTGGTACCACCAGTACAGTACTTTGGTGGCTTCAGGCTTGCCTTAACCCATTAAAACCGGAAAGCATCTGTTATCGTTTTAGATGTTAGCGTTGGCTATTCAAAAATAGCAGATATACAAGCTCACAGCACGCCACTTCGAGACGCGCTGCGAGCTTGTACATCTGCTATTTTGAACATTTTTGACAAATATTGAAAGTGTGAGAACTATTGATTTAGAAGATTTTGTGGAATCGGCCTCAGGTCTTAACGGGCTGGGGTGTTGCTAGGCAGATTACTGAGTGGGTGGGGTCTAGCGTTCAGAACTCAGACCTCAGTATGACATAGTTTTGTCCTCTAAGAACTTTGTTCGGTTGTTTCGGCAAGCCCTGTCACAGCTGAAAGAAGTTTGGTATCAGTTGGAGCACGTTGCAAGGCTTAAGAGGTGCATCTGTGTGTGTGCGTGTGCGTGTGCGTGTCGTGTGCGTGTGTGTGTGTGTGTGTGTGTGTGTGTGTGTGTGTGTGTGTGTGTGTGTGTGTGTGTGTGTACAGTACTGTATGTGTGTGTCCGTGTATATGCCAGTGGTTCTTTTTTTTCCCTGTGTCTGTGCGTGTATAGAATGTCTTATGTGTATGTTTGTGTGTCCATCTGCCTACTGAAGGTGTCCGGCTATCTGTGTGTTTACGTGACTTCCAGTTGCTTGTGCAAGTGTGTTTGTGTGTGTGTGTGTGTTTGTGTGTGTGTGTGTGTGTGTGTGTGTGTGTGTGTGTGTGGGGGGGAGGCCTTGTGTATGTCTGTGGGCGTGGTGTTGTTTGTGTCTGTCTGTGTGCATA
The DNA here is from genome assembly GCF_963454915.1 of Gymnoscopelus microlampas. Taxonomy (NCBI): domain Eukaryota; kingdom Metazoa; phylum Chordata; class Actinopteri; order Myctophiformes; family Myctophidae; genus Gymnoscopelus; species Gymnoscopelus microlampas. The sequence goes on from NC_139940.1 coordinate 17,879,146, forward strand.
CTGTACTGTATGTATACCTACTGTATGTGTGTCCATCTGTGTACTGCATGTATGTGAGTTCCTGTGGGTGTGTGTGTGTGCATGTTTTCCTGCATATGCCTGTCTATCAGGCTGACTTCATGCATAACGTCACAGAGACATCGTGTACGTGTGTATACATGTGTTTGTAAACATTGTACATGTATGTGTGAGTGTCTGCAGTATTCGTGCAAATGAATGGGCGCTTGTTTGTGTTCATGTGTCATGCCTTCTGTTCTGTGTGCCCATTTGCATACTTTATTCCCTGTGTGCGCGTGCGTGCGTGCGTGCGTGCGTGCGTGCGTGCGTGCGTGCGTGCGTGCGTGCGTGCTTGCTTGCGTGCGCGTGTGTGTGTACGTGTATGTGTGTGCGTGTATGTGTGTGTGAGTGAGTGCACTTGTTTGTACAGTTTTGGAGAACACCCATGGACAGGCTTCTCAGTGCAACCAGACACCTCTTTCCCCCCGAAGACCGGAGAAGGCTACCCTACTGTGTGGTGACATGGGAACAGAAAGATGGAGAGGGTCCACAGGTGATGGAGGAAGGACAGGGTGGGTGGTGGGGGGGGGGGGGGTTACAGGCAGGGAGGAGATAGAGTTAGCAAGTGAGGCAGATAGAAGCGTAAAGGAGGAGTTCTTGAGACAGTGGTTTTCAAAGTGGAGGGCCGGGCAGCGCCAAAGAGTCCAACTGTAAAGGACTAGTGTGCATGCATGCATGTGTGTGTGTGTGTGTGTGTGTGTGTGTGTGTGTGTGTGTGTGTGTGTGTGTGTGTGTGTGTGTGTGTGTGTGTGTGTGTGTGTGTGTGTGTGTGTGTGTGTGTGTGTGTGTGTGTGTGTGTGTGTGTGTGTGTGTGTGTGTGTGTGTGTGTGTGTGTGTGCGCGCGCGTGCGTGCGTGTTGTACATCTAATAAATTACACACATCAGTCAGACAGGGGGGCGGTTAATGAACACATTCTCTGCAACAGTATGGCAGCGGCAAAAAGTGACAAGGGGGAAAAAAACAAATTGCTCATCCTGAACTGAGCGGTCTATTCATACAATCAGTCACAACAGAAAGAAAATACAAAATAACCAAAATAAAAGGCTATAAAATGCCATTAAATATGTTAACAAATAAGGTGAAAGTCAATAGCATAATTTTAAAAAGTATAGTTTCTTTCAGGAAAACCACTAGGGAGAAACATAATGCTGGGGATACAGGCGGGTATAAGCGGTGAGCGAGACGACGGTGATGACAGAATGAGTGAAAAGAAGCAAGAAGACTATGGAGAGACCAAAATAACCCATTAAGACCTGAGGCGATTCTTTAAAAAAATCAAAATCCTAACATTTTTTCGGAAAAAAATATTTAAAAAATATTGTCACGATTTTTCAAAAATAGCAGATCTACAAGCTCATAGCGCGGCACTCGGTGCCGCGCTATGAGCTTGTAGATCTGCTATTTTTGAATAGCCTAAGACATCTAAAGTGACACAGAAGCGTTCCAGGTATCAATGGGATAAAAGAGATGTGTGATGTCAGAGAGCTGATAGACAGAGAGAGGATGAAGAGAGGAAGTAGAGAGAGCCAGAGAGACTGAGAGAGCGAGAGAGGTATACTGTGGGAAGTCTTCCACAGACAAAAGCAAAAAGGTAGACAGACTATTTATCCTACCGCTAGGGAGTCTGGGGGCTGGGGTGGGGGGGTAGGGTGGTGGTGGTGGGGGGGTTAAGGTGTGAGGAAGTGAGAGAGCGTGTTGAAATGATTGACGCAGAGAGTCCCAACACAGGATGAAAGAACAGGGGAGAGAGTGAGAGACACATGCGCACCCACACACACACACACACACACACACACACACACACACACACACACACACACACACACACACACACACACACACACACACACACACACACACACACACACACACACACACACACACACTAGAGGAGGAGAAGACATTGTGGCGTGCATAACAAGAGAGACTGACTGACTGCCTGCCTGACTGACTGACTGACTGACTGCCAATGGTGGAACTAAGTACATTTACTTAAGTACTGTACTTAAGTACAATTTTGAGGTATTTGTACTTTACTGAGTGGTTAGTGAGCCCGCCTAGGGAGCCAGAGGCCCTGGTTGCCCCAGGTTCGACTCCAGGCCATCCCAGCATATGTGTCGATGAAATGAAATTTGTCCCTGAGCAAGACTCTTAACCCCTAATTGCTCACAGGTTCTCATTGGAAACAAGACCGCAAGGACTTTCATGAACGACCTGTTAAAAGGAATTATCCTTATCCTTACTTGAATAGTTCCAATTTCCAAGTCTTTTACTTCTACTCCACTACATCTCAGAGGCAAATGTTGTACTTTTACTCCACTATAATTATTTGAACATTTTAGTCACTAGTTACTTTGCAGATATAAATGATTACATTATGAAACATACATTAACCACTTTAGCCCTATTTTATACATAGGCTATTTGAAAATAGCCGATCTAGAAGTTCGCAATGCGACGCGTTGTGAACTTGTAGATCTGCTATTTTCAAACATTTCAGTGCTTTTACTTTTGGTACTTTAAGTACATTTTCATACCAATACTTTTGTACTTTTACTCAAGTAAATTTTGAATTCCGGACTTTTACTTGTAACAGAGTACTTCTACATTGCAATATTGATTTTGACAGTTTACTTAAAGGACAACTTTGTTTTTTTACAACCAATGTTTATGTTTTAGATTGTAATTAAAGTAAATAAAAGATGAGTGTTAAAAATTTCAAATTTACTGCTTTCTATAGTTTTAGCAATTTTCACAATCTTTTTTACAGTGTTTTCACAGTGGGCGGGGGCATTTTGTCCGGTGGCTAAATATGTATTTTTTTAACACATTAACCCGGCGTTTTCTTTATTATTATTTACAGTAGCTCTTCTAGCCCCCAATAACTCACATCTGGCCATCTCAGACAGCCGGACCTTTTTTATTGTGTAAAAAAGGCATATTTAGCCACCGGACAGAATGCCCCCGCCCACTGTAAAAAATATCGCAAAAAATGCTAAAACTATAGAAAGCAGTAAATGAAAAAAAAATTACACTCATCATTTATTTACTTTAATTACAAGCTAAAATATAAACCTTGGTTGTAAAAAAACAAAGTTGTCCTTTAAGTAAAACATTTGAGTACTTTTCCCACCACTGACTGACTGCATACAGTAGGAGAAAGAGGAGGAGCAGAAACAGAAGGAGTAAGTGAGACTAAAGCCTGGCCTGATCTAACCTGAGAGCCAGGCTACAGTATTTAGGTCGAGGAGCGGACAGACAGTCCCTCAACCACGTGATTGCAGTGTTTTCCGACTAAACAGACTTGTGCAATAACAGACGAGCGAGAGAGAGAGGCCACGGTACATCTCACAGGCGTTTAACCCATTAAGACCTGAAGCCAATTCTACAAATGTCTTCTAAATCCCAACAGTTTTCTGAAAAACGTACGTTTCTATGTCAGTGGTGCTCAAACTTTTTCATGTCAAGGACCCCCCAAATTATATGTATTTTGCCGCAGAACCCCATCTCAAAATATGTTGTTCCAGGGACCCCCAGAAGCAAAGATTTGAGTTGCTGTTCGCTTCAGAAGAATATATATTCAAAGATTAGCACACATTTTCACGATTTTTCATAAATAGCAGATCTACAAGCTCGTAGCGCGGCACTTGGTGCCGTGCTACGAGCTTGTAGATCTGCTATTTTTGAATAGCCAAAGTGTAAAATGATCACACAGATGCGTTCCAGGTCTTAATAGGTTAAACCCCCTCTACTTAGTAAAACAGACCCGAGTTGCAACTTGAACACTGTACGCAGTTTTTATCACTTGACATCAAATCATCTTTGCCAAAAATAGCTGATCTGCTTTTCTGGGCTATAACGTTCCCCCCAGAATATGAATGCTGGGGTTCAAGTGGTTATCGTACTCTGCTTTGCACCGTGTCAACAACAGCCGTATGGTACACAGAACTGTTAGCGACAAGATGCACCCATTTTTTTTTAATCAACTGTACCTTTTTATTCAATGCGGCACATCGGAGAAGAGCTGCAACGCAAGAACTGCAATCGGTGGCTCCAATTGATAATAATCAAATATATATTCATATCAAATAACCTTAACCCAGTTAGACCTGGAACGCATCTGTGTCACTTGTCAGGTTTCTTTGGGCTATTCAAAAATAGCAGATCTACAAGCTCATAGCGCGGCACCGAGTGCCGCGCTATGAGCTTGTAGATCTGCTATTTTTGAAAAATCTTGAAAAAATGTTTTTTTTAGATAAAAAAAAACTGTTAGGATTTAGATTTTTTTTTTTTAAGAATCGCCTCAAGTCTTAATGGGTTAAAAAAGCAATTTGGGTCTGTGCAATCCCCCGTCCCCCCTCCCTCTATCTGAGATGTTTTCCAGCGACAATGATTCATCAAACAGCCTTTGCAATCTGAATGACATTGGGACAGATGGAGGGATGAGCAGTGCGTGAGAGAGAGAGAGAGAGAGAGAGAGAGAGAGAGAGAGAGAGAGAGAGAGAGAGAGAGAGAGAGAGAGAGAGAGAGAGAGAGAGAGAGAGAGAGAGAGAGAGAGAGTGAGAGAGAGAGAGAGAGAGAGAGAGAGAGAGAGAGAGAGAGAGAGAGAGACACACAGAGAGGGATGGGTGTGGTGGACACAAGAGCGAGTTATAGTGCGGTGTGGATTTGGAGAGAGGGATGCGATGAGTGTGTGAAGCTCTATCATTTTGTGGAGGGCCATTCATTGGGGACGGAGGAGGGGGGGGCCGGGCCCCTGGGAGAGAAGGAGCAGGGTGTGGACTCACTTTTAGTGACTTATTGTTTATTCACAAAGACAAGAGAGAGAGAGAGGGAGAGAGAGAGAGAGAGGGAGAGAGAGAAAGAGAGAGAGAGGGAGAGAGATGGAACATAAGACAGCTCTTTGTGTGCGTCCGCTTCATGCCGTTAGTGTTTGTGTGCGTTCTGTGTGTGTCGACGCCGGCGTGTCTTACCCAGTGTGTGCACGTGGGCGGAGGAAGACACCAAGAGACACGAAGGAGGCGGAGAGAGAGCGGCCGCTTAATGCACATAATTACATAGCACTTATTCACCAAGAAAAGGGCAGCCACGTCAACGCGGAACGTCACTCATTGTTCACGTTCACAATAGCCTCCCAACATAGTATACCCCGACCACACACGAACACGCACGCACACACGCACACACACACACACACACACACACACACACAGGTTTGTATTACTATACTTGTGAGGACATCAACGCTTTAGGACAGCCATTTTATGAATGTCATTTAAAAATATATATATTTTTAACCGTTAGCCTAAAGCCGAAAAACAGCAGATCTACAAGCCCACAACGCGTCGCGCTGCGACGCGTTGTGAGCTTATAGATCGGCTGTTTTTCGGTGCACGACACTGGCGCGCAACTAAGTATAAATCATGTTTAACTCTAATTCCAATCCCTAAAGCTAACCTCTAAATGTCTAATCCTAACCTTAATGTTTTTATAATTGTTAACGTATCTCGAGAAATGTTTTTTTAACTATAAAACAACCATTTGTCGTTTGAGGACCAGGAAAACGGTCCTCACGATGTATTTTTCTTCAAATTCTACTATACTTGGTCCTCGCAAGTATAGTAATACAAACACACACACACACACACACGCACGCACGCAAACGCACGCACACACACACACACACACACACACACACACACACACACACACACACACACACACACACACACACACACACACACACACACACACACACACACACACACGCACACACGCACACACGCACACACGCACACACACTTTTCCGCATTTAGCGGAAACCACACGTTCTTTACACAGTCTAAACCCAGGCATAATTGCCTATCTATTCCTCCTCTCTCTCTCTATCCTGCATCATTTCCACCTCCGCCTCAGCTGTGATTATTTACCATGTACAGTATGGTGCTAATCTGTCTCCTCTCTGTCTCTCTCTCTCTCTCTCTCTCTCTCTTTTCCTTCCTCCCTCCCTTCGCATTTGTCTCTCCTCATCATCACAAACCCCCCCTTCCTCTCTGTCTCTCTATCTCTCTCTCTCTCTATCTCTCATTCCCTCGTCCTGTTCCTCTTCCCTCCCTTTCCGTCTCTCTCTCTCTCTCTCTTGTCATAACACTACAGTCATTGTGTGATAGCGAACAGCAGACAAAGGAGGGTTTTATTTATTTATTTATTTTCCCATCTCTTGTCTCGTCTCTCCACCACCCGCCCACTTACTATCATCATCACTGTCTGCTTGGCCAGTCAAACCCCCCCCCACACACACACACACACACACACACACACACACACACACGAGGGGGGCCCCTAATGAGTACAGTGGCCCCTGCCCGACCCCAGCAGGCTGGGAGGTGCAACGGCAGTTAACTCCGGCTAATGCGCTGCGCGCACGGGCGCCAAACAACAAACAACAAACAAGCAACAACATCAACAAACAACAACAGCAGTGTGTTATAGCGTCTGTGTTAGGCTGCCCCCTCGCGCCCCCCCCCCCCTGCTCTGCCCAAAAAGAGAGACAACAGAGACCCAAAGGAGCAACACAGGCTCTAACAACCAACAACCATAACAACAGCAGCAGCAGCGATGGTATTATAGCGTCTGTCTACAGATTCCATTATGACTCCATGTTTGTCCCTGGCGTTTACAGACAGCTACATGATTTGATGACCGGCAGAGTCTCTGACGATCATCAAATTATTGGTTTAGGAATGCAGCAAAAACTAAACAATCTCTAAGATAATCTAAGATCATTGAAATCTCGAGATTTCAATCTCGTCTAGTGAGACTTCTGTTTTTTTCTTTTTTTTTTTGACAGGGTTCTTTCACTATGAACGTTAGATCTAAAAAAAAAAAAAAAAAAAGGTATTAAAATACGCGATCTAGCGCAAGGCCTATCCGCGCACGTTTTAACCCATTAAGACCTGAGTCCGATTCTTAAAATGTTTTCTAAATCCTAACAGATTTTTGGAAAAAATATAAAAAATATTTTTTCACGATTTTTCAAAAATAGCAGATCTACAAGCTCATAGCGCGGCACTCGGTAAAAACACGCTTCTCCATTATTAGATTAGCTGAAAAAGTCATCGATAGAAGGAAATAATAGTTGCAGGCAGCCCTAAATCCAACCTCCTCTTCATTGTCAATTTGTCAATGGTCAATTTTTTTTGCTGCTCCATCATTGTCCTCTCACTGTTACCTCTATATCCTTGTGTGGCCTCTTTCTCACACACACACACACGCACACGCACACGCACACACACACACGCGCACACCCTCACACGCTGTAATAGTACTCCCACAAAACCCGTCCAAATACACCCGTCCACCAAACACAACAAAACACACCATCTCTTGTGTCACAAAAAAAGACAGAACTGGAGAAAACTCGGGGGAAATAGGCTACACACACACTAATGAAAGGGCTTCGGCGCATTCACCGCGACGTCCCCGTGGAGCTGGCCCCTGTATTGATGGCACTAGAATGGTGAAGGGCTCTCTCTCTCGCCACGGCAGGACAAAGAATACCGTGACACCATTCTCACACTACCTGAATGAAACCAAATATCCCTCCTCCCGCCTAACCTGTCCCTTAACCCATTAAGACCCGGAACTCATCTGTGTGAGTCACTTTTTTGATTTGAGCAAAAAAAAAGCATTATTTTACACTTTTTATTTTACACTTTTTTTCAAAGATAGCGGATATACAAGCTCATAGCGCTACGACCTTGTAGATCTGCTATTTATGGAAAATCGTGAACAAGTGTGGAAATCTTTGAATATATATTCTTTTAAAGCAAACATTTTTAACTCAAATCTTTGCTTCTGGGGGTCCCTGGAACAAAAATATTTTGAGATTGGGGTCCGCGGTCAAATTCATATGATTTTGAGGGTCCTTGACATGAAAAAGTTTGAGAACCACTGATATAGAAACGCACGTTTTTTTTCAGAATACCGTTGGGATTTAGAAGACATTTCTAGAATCGGCTTCAGGTCTTAATGGGTTAAAAGAGAGACTTTTTTGCACAATTGACAATATAATGTCATTGTGCTGCATAAACGGGCCGATGGCAAAAATGACAAACTCTCAAAGCCTGTTGAACAGAGACATGTTATAGAGATGAAGGGTAAGACGGACCTTGTTGCCTTTTTTGATGGAGAGGGGAGGGGTGGGGCTTGGGGATAGAAGAATATATTACGTATAATTGGCTTGAAAGCATTACCTGGAGATATTGCCCATGTCTTGCAGCAGACAGAAGGTAGATTTATATTTCGCCACGCGCCGGTGCCCCATGCCCGAAAATAGCCGATGTACAAGCTCACGGTGAGTCGTGATTGCAATGAGTTGTGAGCTTGTAGATCGGCACATTTTCCGTGCGGCACACCTTCACATGACGAAGTATAAATCAGACTATAGCAGTCTCCGGTTTCGATCGTCATTAGAGTCCATCAATGGATCCTCACTGTGTCTGGGCGAGACACTCTGCTAATCGCGGCGACTGCAGCACTTTTTAACTTTTGTTCCCATTCATTTAAATTGCTGCCCCGGATAAGAGCATTGTATTAGCATCTGAATGTGTCTGAAATGTAATGTTAAAATGCTTCAACAGTCTGGTAGCGTAATGATTACATTGTTAACTCATTAAGACCGGGAACGCAGCTGTGTCATTTTTAGATTTCTTTGGCTATTAAAAAAAATAGCAGATCTACAAGCTCATCATAGCGCGGCACCGAGTGCTGCGCTATGAGCTTGTAGATCTGCTATTTTTGAAAAATCTTGAAAATGTGTGCAAATCTTTCAATATATATATATATTTAAAGTAAAACTCAAATCTTTGCTTCTGGGGATTCTACAAATGTCTTCTAAATCCTAATAGTTTTTTGAAAAAGTGGTTCTCAAACTTTTTTCATGTCAAGGACCCCAAAAATGATATGTATTTGGCTGCGGACCCCCATCTCAAAATATTGAGTTAAAATGTATATATATATATATTTGAAGATTTGCACACATTTTCATAATTGTTTTTCAAAAATAGCAGATCTACAAGCTCATAGCGCGGCACTCGGTGCCGCGCTATGAGCTTGTAGATCTGCTATTTTTGAATAGCCAAAGATCTAATCTAAAAAATGACAGAAATGCGTTCCCGGTCTTAATGGGTTAAATGTTAAAACATTTGACACAACATTCCTTTTAGTCCTGCGAGCTTCCTGCAAGGATTTATTTCTAAGTCTGCTGATGAGTGAAGTCTCATTGTGAGAATGAGATATGCACCATTTCATAAATGTGACACGTACTCTGTCAAATAGATTGCCTGCAGGTGGGTAAAACTCACTATTGCGTATTATTAAAGCTCTTTGTTGTCGGGGGGAGCTTTTGTCCCGTAACAATAGCAAAACTCGGTGTACTTTAAAATAAACATCTAGACAATCTTATCGAGCACCCCGACGACTATCATTCGCTCAATTTTCATTTCGATATACCTATTGTGTACAGGTCAGTTTATCATTTCAAAACGTTGCCTTTTTTTGTTGTTTTGTTTACTTGGAAAACAGTTACTAAGTAACGGGAGAAGTTTTAAGAATACGTTTTCGGCAAAGATTTTCACACTTTCTCAATCCATGTTTATAGACTGACTGACAGTGACACTTTGAAACGTACGTGTGTATGTACGTATGTATGTATGTATGTATGTATGTATGTATGTATGTATGTATGTATGTAACTAAATGACGTATATGTGCTGCACCAAAGTCAAATTCAACAAACTTATAGGGTTCCTGGATGGCATCACACACAGCCGCGACCGCATGCAATTTAAAGTCTGCGAGCCAGGTTTAATAGGACTGCACTCAGACAGAACACTATCTGAGACAATGACACTCAATGTGGAAAAGACTCCGACTGCCTCTTTTGCAGTCTCTACCCCACACTGCAATAAAGAGAGAGCAAACTTTGACTGATGGAGTCTCACCAGTGAATGAATACCTCTCTCAGCACTTAAAGCTAGAGGTTTGAGAATCTTTTTCCAATACCATGTCATAATTAGGACTCACTCACGACTGTGTCTTCAAATTCCTATAACGTTGTGAAAACATTGTGATTCATTTCCACTTTCCCCAGCCATGTTTGTTTTAGTGATCAATTCCCTCTATTACATTATTTCATTACTCTGTTTTATTTCACCCTCTATTACATTTTAACGCATCTGTGTAACCACTTTATCCATACTTTATACTTTGGCTACTCAAAAACAGCAGATCTACAAGCTCATATGAGCATGTAGATCTGATATTTTTGAAAAATCTTGACAATTTGTATACATACATATACATACTGTATATATTCTAAGGGGAACATTTGTAACTCAAATCTTTGCTTCTGGGTCAAGGAAAATATGTTTATATATGTAAACATATTTGCACAAATCTGCACGATTTTTCAAAAATAGCAGATCTACACGCTCGTGCCGCGCTATGAGCTTGTAGATCTGCTATTTTAATAGCTAAAGAAATCTTGAAAATTATACAGATTCTTTCCCGGGCTAAATGGGTTAAGTAAGTAAGTAAGTAAGTAACTTTCCTCACTGTTTGATTCTGCAGTGGCTCTGGTCTTCATCATCGACGACAAACTATTCTATTCAAAGGTTCAAAGGTTGCTCCCACTCACTTATCTCTCGCTACAGTTACAGTCGATTCGTTTTGTTTGTGTGATTGGTTTGTAATAATACACTGTGATACCAACACAAAAAAACGAACCAAAGAGCCACAGAACAACAGCAACACATCTTTCTGTTCCTACGTTTTATACAAAACGTAGGAGACAGTGTACAGTAGCTAGCGCCAACTCTACAACAATCAGGGATGAACATAAAGGCTCTGGCAGAATAGAATAGAAGACACGCACCAATTGTTTTCACCAGGTGCAGGCAGATTGGAAGAAGCCAAGTGGGCGTGTCAAAACCTGTTGCCGGTTCTTACCAGAACTCAGAACTCGGTTCTATTTTGAAGTGTTTGACGCGGGGGAGCACAGACCACCAAAAACACACAATGTGTATGGTGCGTCCCAGCGTCGGCGAGTTCAAACTTGTACCGCAGTATTATGTTTGTGTTTTCACTCGATTTAAATTACTTTTTTGAGAAACACAAGCCAGCTTAATTAAACAGACAAAGGTCTAGCACAGATCCTGAAAAAAAATAATAGGGCTTTCTATAAAAATTACAGCAGTCCCCATCTTCCTCTGCATGTACCAGGCTAGCAGGTGAAAACCGCGCTATAAACGCTATTAACTCATTTAGTGCCAAGTAAATAAAACAATAATAGCCCAGAGTGCCAGAGATGTTTTCATTTATCTTAACTTTTTAAGTAGTCACAGAATATTTATCTTTAGTATGATCGATCCTCTGATGGTTGGTAATCACATGGGGCTTTCACTGAGCTTCCACACGGAAAACAAAACATTTCCGCCGCAACTTGCCTTTCACTTTCACATTGACAACAGCGTGTCTGGCCAAAAATGCAGGGAAGGGAAAAAAGCAACTAGAGTTACAACTGATTGTCTGCAGACGCTAACCAGGAAGAAATGGAGCATAAAATGTTGCGATCATGTGATCTCTAGATCTCTCTGCCTCGAAGCCTGAAATGGTGGCTCATAGGAATGCGCAAGAGCGCCGCCATCTAATGGTGAACACTGAAAACACAGTCTTAGACGTACAGATGTGCCATTTCAAAACTTCAAATGTCCTGCCATCGCCAAGACAGTACATTTTCAGGGGATTCTCAGGGCAATAAGAGGGACAAAGAAGGGCATTTAAAATGCTGAATTATTTTGATGATCACTGCTTTTATGATGCTAATTAATTTGAGCAACTGGTCAAGGACCTCTTCAAATCACCTTTCGCCTCATAATGAGTCTGACACCTTCTTCAACACACATTCTTTTGTTCTTATGTATATGGATGTCTGTTGAAGGGAAAACGGGGGTGTGTAGTGACAACTTCTTTTCAGGGGCAAAACAGTGCATTTTTAAGGCCAGAAAAGGGAGGAAAAAATGCATTTTCAGGGAAAGAACAGTAAAGTTCTGAAGTGGCACATCTGCAAATGGCATTCAATGAGTTAACAATGTACAAAAGCACCCGCGGTTCTATATGACGGCAAACAAAGCAAAATATAAAGATTGGGATGTTTTGGCGCTTCAGGTTGTCCCACCTTTGATGTGAACAAGTGGCCTCACCTATAATGCGTGTCACTGATAGGAACGTCATTGACACTTCCTGTCAGCCAGAGCCCTCAAGGCCTCTCTAGTTTGGAGGCGGTAAGCGTTCATGTTTATCATTCAACAATCGACGGCTTTGAGATAGCAGCATAGTACCAGTACAGCTGGTGTTAACTGACTTGAAAGGTGGGCCTAATGAAAATGGACAACCCACCACAACAACAACGCTGGTCTTTTATTGCCTTTCTATTCCATTTTATTTTCAGCCTGTCTATGTGTCTCTCTCTCCAGGGGAATATTTTGTTTGTCAGTTAGATACAGGTATGGCTGTCAAACTTGAGTATTGCTGATGCACACATGAGGAGTGTCACCTTCTCTGCTATGGTTTCGGCTTACAATACTTAACCACTTTCACCCTGGCGTCATTATGAATTACGGAAAAATAAACTTTTCTAAAAATAGAGCATATACAGGGGTGCACATAACTTTTTAGGTCTAGTACTCAGAAGAGCACCTGGAGATGTGACTTGGTGCGCACCAAATAAATGGTCCCGTCCCGTTTTGTCAATGGGGGGGGGGGGGGGGGGGGTTTCAGCACGGTGCCCACCGGGACAGTTTTGTGTCCCGGTGGGCCACGCCGTGTTGTGTTTCCAAGCCGCTTGGTGAACCCCCAAGTTTGGTGCCCTGTGCTGCGCTGCTTTTATCCGCCAGATTGGGACGTTCACGGCATATTTTGCACCATTACGGTGCGTTCATCATCGGTGACAAGTACCTCTAACAGCCGCTGCTGGCTGCGTGCAGCGAGCTGCGAGTCGCAGCGTGTGTCAGGATGTGGAAACACTCACACAATCACGTGCAGCATGCGTCCCCTCGCCCTGCGCCTAATGGCTGTACATGGGGCCAACGCGTGCTTCAGCGTGATTGTGTGAGTGTGGCTTCAGGAAGTAAATTCCTAGCCTCGATCTCCAGGCTTTTATTTTTTAGTTTTGCTAAAAAATTAAAGCTTGAAAATTCCTGTCCCAGCTGTTGGTACCCAAAAGCGCCTCGCGTCGTCTGATGTGCCGCGCATGATTTATTTTGGGTGCGCATGCGCACCTGCGCACCAGTTATGTGCACCCCTGAGCATATAGCTGATCTACAAGCTCACAGCGTGTCGTGATGTGACGCATTGTGAGCTTGTACGTCGGCCATTTTTGCCGTGTGACGCCATCGTATGACAAAGTGTGTGAAACGGGGTGAAGTGATTAATCGATACTTAAAGCTGCAATCCGTGACTTTCACGTTTCATGTCTAAAAGCCCGTTTAGGGCAGAAGGGAAATTGCGTTTTGAGCTTCATGCAATGCCACCTGTCAACCAGTAGTGGCCCTATACCCAAACACAAGGATAAATTCTATCTAGAAGAGCAGGGAGACCAACTACAACTACCGCAGTTGTGTTAGTTAGTACATGATTGTATTAACACATTGTGTGCCAAAAACGGTCAAGACCGTTTATGGCACTTTTTTTTTAATATATATTTTTCCCACGTGGGGGCGCTCTAACGAAACTTTGGGATCATCCAAGGAGTCTCTAAGAAGGAGAGGCCGGATATGGATCCATGCTATATCCTATTTCTTTTTAACGTGGTGGAAGTGAGCCGTTTTCGATCGCCGGTCACTCTGCAATGGAGGATCGCGTTAGAAGTATTATTGTTCCAGGCGTTAGTCGGGACCCTCCGCCATCTCGCACGCAGGATTTGTTTACATGCACGTCCGCGTCGGGGGGCTTCTACAGCACGCAACATATCAGCGTAAGTGGATGGAAGATAATGCTGGCACTAGATGCACCCTATATTAATAAACCTCTGGCACACGATGTGTTAACATACAGTGCTCCCATAGAGATTGGTCAACATAACATTTTATTCACACACACGAAAAAAAAAAGAGGAATTAATTGCTTTAATTTTGACTTTCAAATGAGGCTTTCAGTAGCGCCTACACGGAGCTCAGCGGAGGGGGAGTTGTCAGCCAAAGACTATTGCCCTCAAAGTAGAGGTTAAAAAGTGCCGACACTCCCGCGCTACATTATTTCAGCGGTATAAGTATTAGTTTAACCTATTAAGACCTGGAACGCATTTGTGTCACTTTTTTATTTGAGCTAAAAAGCATTATTTTACACTTTGGCTATTCAAAAATAGCAGCTATACAAGCTCGTAGCGCGGCACCGAGTGCCGCGCTACGAGCTTGTATATCTGCTATTTTTGAAAAATCATGAAAATGTGTGCAAATCTTTGAATATATATTTTTTCAAGCAAACATTTGTAACTCTAATATTTGCTTCTGGGGGTCCCTGGAACAAAATATTTTGAGATGGGGGTCCGCGGCCAAATACATATCATTTTCGGGGTCCTTGACATGAAAAAGTTTGAGAACCACTGATATAGTAACATATGTTTTTGTTTTTTTTAAACGATTTAGAAGACATTTTGTAGAAGGTCTTAATGGGTTAAATCGTTGCCAATAAATTTACATGCTAAAAAAAAATTGATGTAATTACCATAATATATTTTATTCACATGAAATCACAACGATTTTAAAGAAGCGACCTTGCGCCGTTCGTGTCAAAGACAGACTTTAGGCGATCATTAATCAGGTGATTGATGTAATGAGAGAGTGGCGGCTGCAGCAGGCTGTCAGGCCGGGGGGGGGGGGGGGGGGGGGGGTGAGGACACTGGGCGGGGGCGGTGGGCGCGGGGGAGGGGGGGGGGGGGCATGCTAGTGCTGCTGTACTGATGGGACTTTTATGAGGTCCCTCTCTCTCTCTCTCTCTCTCTCT